>NC_060177.1:8975070-9142570 GCF_021184085.1 Oncorhynchus gorbuscha
GGGGGCAGAGCTGTTGGCCGAGGTTGGAGTAGCCAGGCGGAAGGCATGGCCAGCCGTTGAGAAGTGCTTATTGAAGTTTTCGAAAATCATGGATTTATCGGTGGAGACCGTGTTACCTAGCCTCAGTGCAGTGGGCAGCTGGGAGGAGGTGCTCTTGTTCTCCATGGACTTCACAGTGTCCCAGAACTTTTTGGAGTTGGAGCTACAGGATGCAAACTTCTGCCTGAAGAAGCTGGCCTTAGCTTTCCTGACTGACTGCGTGTATTGGTTCCTGACTTCCCTGAACAGTTGCATATCACGGGGCTATTCGATGCTATTGCAGTCCGCCACAGAATGTTTTTGTGCTGGTCGAGGGCAGTCAGGTCTGGAGTGAACCAAGGGCTGTATCTGTTCTTGGTTCTGCATTTTTTGAACGGAGCATGCTTATCTAAAATGGTGAGGAAGTTACTTTTAAAGAATGACCAGGCATCCTTAACTGACGGGATGAGGTCAATGTCCTTCCAGGATACCCGGGCCAGGTCGATTAGAAAGCCCTGCTCACAGAAGTGTTTTAGGGAGCGTTTGACAGTGATGATGGGTGGTCGTTTGACTGCGGCTCCGTGGCGGATACAGGCAATGAGGCAGTGGTCGCTGAGATCCTGGTTGAAGACAGCGGAGGTGTATTTGGAGGGCCAGTTGGTCAGGATGACGTCTATGAGGGTGCCCTTGTTTACAGAGTTAGGGTTGTACCTGGTGGGTTCCTTGATGATTTGAGTGAGATTGAGGGCATCTAGCTTAGATTGTAGGACTGCCGGGGTGTTAAGCATATCCCAGTTTAGGTCACCTAAAATCATCTTCAGGAGAGGAAGAGCTATTGGAGGCTTGGAAGTGACTTAGTGTAAATTCCTAATCTCTGTATTTATCAAACCACTCAATTGTGTGGGGGCTATTTCTTAACCTGAAATATATTGATTTGGTAAGAGTGACAAATGAGAACCTTTCATTGAGATAAAATTATGCCCATTTCAGTAACTTATGGTATGGGGAGTTCTGTCATTTAGCCACTAGTCCTCTGTCCTCTGTCCACATTCATCTCTCTTCCTCTTCTCTCTATCTCTCTATCTCTCTCTCTCTCTCTATCTCTCTCTCTCTCTCTCTCTCTCTCTCTCTCTCTCTCTCTCTCTCTCTCTCTCTCTCTCTCTCTCTCTCTCTCTCTCTCTCTCTCTCTCTCTCTCTCTCTCTCTCTCTTTCTCTGTATTGTAGCTCAGTACTTTGCCACCACCATGGTCATTGTGGGTCTCTCTGTGATCGCTACGGTTCTGGTCTTACAATATCACCATCACGATCCTGATGGAAGCAAGATGCCTAAGTGGGTGAGTGTATTTTTACACAAACTCATTATCTGAAATGACTATGAAATCTTATTAGTTACTCACTAGTTCTACATCCGGGCTCCCATTGTTGTGATTCTGCCAAAGAAAGCCTTTCAGTGATAGAGTGCTTTAGAATAGTTCTCAAAACCCTTTGCCTGGTAAGGGAAAGTCATTCACTGTCAATGTGTAACACCAATCTGAGTGATGCCCAGTAGCCATTTTGTGCTAGAACATTGGCTATCATAGTGGAGGGCTGAGGAAGACTTTTGGACAATTAGAAGCAGAGGAGGATTAGGCAGCCATGATAGCGTGAAGGGCCAGGGAAAACTGTTGTCGTGTGATCGTCACCACTGACCACTGAGTGTCAGAGCACCTCATTCAAAGGAATCATGCTGGGAGGATTTGAGTGGAAGTTTAATATTCTCTCTCTTAGTATCTCCAGTCAGTACACTGCCGGCACAGTACATTCATTCTGGTTGTACTCTCTGATTGTGTGAAGACTCGGGTAATTCTGCTCAACTGGTGCGCCTGGTTCCTGCGTATGAAGCGGCCCGGTGAGGACCGTGTACGCCTGGCCTGCCACAACAAGCATCCCCGTGGGAGCCTCACCAGCATGGACCTGAACACCAGCGCCTCAGCCCCCCACTCCACCAACGGCAACATGCTCTACATCGGCCTGGAGAGCATGCACTACACTACAGGTGCAACCTCCCCCGACTCCGGAGTGCTGTGCGGCCGTCTGGTGTGTGGTCGGGGGGAGGACGAGGTGCTCTTGCCCACACGGCCCACCTCTTCAGCGGGGAGCCTGGAGCCCGATCTGGCCAAGCTCCTGGATGAGGTGCGCTACATCGCCAAGCGTTTCCGCGACCAAGATGAGGATGAGTTGGTGTGCAACGAGTGGAAGTTTGCGGCGTCAGTGATCGACCGGCTCTGTCTCATGGCTTTCTCTCTCTTCACCATCCTCTGCACCATCGGTATCCTCATGTCGGCACCTAACTTTGTAGAAGCCATTTCCAAAGACTTCTTTACCTGAGAGCTTGAAACGTTCACATGCTTTAGCCAATAAATACACTACATTGTTTTTGAAATCTCACATTACAAGACACATACTTATATCAAATGATTGAATATTTGTCTGTGATATAGAGAGAGAATACATTATGTCTGCATAAATATTCAATTTACAAGATGTACAGTTTTTTCACATTCAACTATTTCCCTGCAGGATGTCATCTGGGGAAAATCGTGTTGTATTTAACTGGCTTAAAAGAATCTAGGCCTTAGATATTACAGCCAACCAACACAGAAGAGTTAATAGCCATGCCTTGTATAGCTTTATAAATACCAAGGTTACTTCAATTGAATCCAATGTGTTTTTGTCCACTTGAGTAATTGCTTATTGGCTACCCTTTATAACTCTCTCAGTTCAAAACGTTCAAAACGTTTTCTCTTATGTGGTGTAAAGAAACATTGATGGATACCTTTGGGTTCAAGGTTTCTGTCAAAGTTATTGTTGGTTTTATGTTTGTAGATCGTGTGGTGATATGTAGTGTGTAGTTTTCTGTGATTTGAAAATATCCATCACAAAAACACTTTGAGTTTTGGCAACTTTATTGCATCATCATCATCATTATGTCTACAAGAACAAGACACAATACTCCATCAGCATTATGTCTACAAGAACAAAACACAATACTCCATCAGCATTATGTCTACAAGAACAAAACACAATACTCCATCAGCATTATGTCTACAAGAACAAAACACAATACTCCATCAGCATTATGTCTACAAGAACAAAACACAATACTCCATCAGCATTATGTCTACAAGAACAAAACACAATACTCCATCAGCATTATGTCTACAAGAACAAAACACAATACTCCATCAGCATTATGTCTACAAGAACAAAACACAATACTCCATCAGCATTATGTCTACAAGAACAAAACACAATACTCCATCAGCATTATGTCTACAAGAACAAAACACAATACTCCATCAGCATTATGTCTACAAGAACAAAACACAATACTCCATCAGCATTATGTTTGCACCTGTACATTTAAAAAGAACTAAAACTGATTGAATTGCCTTTTTGTTTATTTACTGATCATTTCAATACGCCGTAGTGCTTGGGCTTATAAAGAATCCCTAGAAGATGTGACAGGTGCAGCATGTCCTCCATCAGCCTGGTCTCATAGACTAGACGTAGCATAGTCAATATAAATCCGGGACTCTCAAATTAGTATATGTTATGTTTGGTATGGTTACATAAGACAGTGTCTTGGATTTACGTAAATAATTATATGAAATGCTCTAAGACCAGATGGCCTCCATTCATGACATTCGCACTAAAGTGTTTGTTACCACTTGTTTTTGTTGTTGTTTATTAAACAGTTTTACTGTAGATGCTGTACATGGAGTTTGAGGACTGATTATGTCAGTGCATTCTCCCTCTCTAAAACACATGAATGGAATTGAACCTGTTTTGATTGAAGCTTCATCTTCTTTTATTCTATTATCAAGTATCTGTGCCACATACAGTATATGTTTTGTGGACTCTCACAAATAAATGTATTTTTCTAGATGTGAACTACAATGTATCTTGATTTAATTACAGTTTCTTTATCATTTACTAAGTATGTGTAAAGTGGGATATTTACGCAGTATATTGCTATACTTTCAGCACTTCAGTTCATCAATAAGAGCATACACTTTATTACAGTATCACCTACATAACATATAATGTCCATATTGTCTTCAAACAGCAAGAGCAAACCTGATATGGTGATCCCTCAGAAATTTAGTCATTGCTTATATGGGTATTCAAGAGCAGAAATAATGATCATTATTATTATTATTATTATTAAGATATACATTTACTTTATAATGACTTGATCTCCCATTTTAGGCTAATATTACAATGTTATGATTATGAACAGATAAAGCTGTTGGCAATCTACTTTTTGCAGTATATAGGATGAAAACATATTGCTATCAGGCTTGTTGTGTTATTTTCTATTGTAGTCCATTTTAAGAATCAGACTAAGTATAATGATTCTGAAATACAGCTCTTAAATGTCATTGTTTACAACATTGGGATGTCATTTGTAGCAAGCAGCATGTTATTTATTACATATAAACCACCTTTGTCAGATAGTCAGTGCTTGACTTGGGCAGGAGCTCTCCGGACTGAGGACCAGCACCTAAATCTTTCTACTGCTGGAGCTCATGTTCCTCTTATAGAATATTATCTCAAAAGTACTGTGGAGCTCCTGTTCCTCTTGTAGAATATTATCTCAAAAGTACTGTGGAGCTCCTGTTTCTCTTATAGAATATTATCTCAAAAGTACTGTGGAGCTCCTGTTCCTCTTGTAGAATATTATCTCAAAAGTACTGTGGAGCTCCTGTTCCTCTTGTAGAATATTATCTCAAAAGTACTGTGGAGCTCCTGTTCCTCTTGTAGAATATTATCTCAAAAGTACTGTGGAGCTCCTGTTCCTCTTATAGAATATTATCTCAAAAGTACTGTGGAGCTCCTGTTCCTCTTATAGAATATTATCTCAAAAGTACTGTGGAGCTCCTGTTCCTCTTGTAGAATATTATCTCAAAAGTACTGTGGAGCTCCTGTTCCTCTTATAGAATATTAGCCTGAAAGTACTGTGGAGCTCCTGTTCCTCTTATAGAATATTAGCCTAAAAGTACTGTGTAGCTCCTGTGCCTCTTAGAGAATATTACAATGATAAAAGTATTGTGGAGCTCCTGTTCCTCTTATAGAATATTAGCCTAAAAGTACTATGTAGCTCTTGCACCTAGATATTTAACAGTACTGGCACCCAACATTAGTACTGACACCTATTTCAGTCCAAGTCAAGCACAGCAGATAGTCAAGATTTCACTTGGAGCTCATTCAACAGAGCCATTATGCTAAGAAGGAAACTAAGTGGATTGTGCTAAATATTTGCTGAGTGTGACAAACCACCAACACCCATTTCTTAAATAAATCTTTGTTATCAAAAGAGCATTTGAGCACTGGATAATTTAATGCTGCAGTAATGGATAGGCATATTCCACTTAGTATTTTGGCAACCCTTTCCATAATCATACTGGCAGTATAATGTTGAACAAATCAGACTTGAGGTACTGGAACTATGGCCCATAAAAGGCATTGTAAAGAGTATTTGGTATCTACTATATAACAATGACGTGCCTATAAAGTTTTATTCTCCCTGCAAGTACAATGATGAAATTTTGTCTATTGATTTCAGATTGAGGCCGAGGTGGGTCTACAACTGACAAACTTTATATAGGCCTAGTTACTTACTGTATAAACATTTGTAAAGGCTGATTTTTAAAATTATATTAATTATGGCTATTTGATGTTCTCCGGATAACTTTAGGTGAGCTAAACTTCTACATACGCTAGAAATGTGTATCTAACTACACCTAACTCAACTTTCAGGGAAAGTAGGCTCTGCTTATTGCATAGTCTCCCTAGGCAGACGGGTTGCTTCCCAGGCTCCCACATGCTTTAGGTCTTGGATTGAGAATACCTATTGCATGCATTTGATACCAGTTCACTGAGATGTTCATTCCATAGAGATGTATAGAGGAGTCGAGTGCCCAAAAGCCTGGTTAAAAGTGGGCAGCACCATTGAGGACTTTCAACATTAAGTAGTCAACTGGATGGGACTTCCTATGGGTTCAGGAAGGATCACGTAATTCCATCCAGGTCATCAGGAGGGATCAGACAAATAATTATACTCCTGAGCAAACATTTCATAACTGCAGGTGGCACAAAATTGCCAACCTTGACTGTTGAGACAACACACTCCAGGTGGTAGTATGCACCCTTTCACTTTATTTACCAAACGTTTATTTGCCCATGTTCTCACAGATGCCATAATGGGGCAGATACAATGTTGCAATCTCAATACATCTCTATGGTTCATTCTCACAGAGGTTTTGTCAATTCCTAAGCTGCCACCTAGTGACTGTAATGCTGAATCAAGTTTATAGGCAAACGAGGCACGTGACTTGCTGTAATAAAGGTGGGGTGGCTAAAACCTATATTGTTGTTGTTCTGTATGATTGAAATGTTCACCTTCTGTGTGATTTGATTATATGCTGACATTTTCTAATTATTCGTATTGTATGAAGTCATTGACATAATTTTCTGTCAAAGTTGGGAGGAACCTTCAGTATCCTTTAGTACACGGTTTCTGGGGGGAAGGGATTCTTTGTTGCACCCTGCGTGCGCATTTGTTATTCAACCGGCTTACAACAGGAGTTGCTAACATCGTTATATTGAAATTGCCATATTAAAGTTGTTTTAACTTACATAATGTCGGATGCCTTGCTTCAATGGTGTGTGGACCAGTTGCACCACAACTTTGGCTTGGAGGCCAGTGAAGACATAGTCCAGTAAGTAGCTAACGTTAACTAAATGTTGATTTAAGATAGTGAGCTAGCCATTGCTAGCAAGCTAGCTGTCTGTCTTTTGACAGTTGCCCCTCTCATGTTAAAGTTAATAAAATTGTCAACGACATCATTATTACTATTAGGTCTGTAAACTTGTCAATCTTTCCAGTTGATTCATCTAGCAAGATATGTCGCCATTTGCACTTGCCTGCTAGCTTTTCCAGGTGGCCATATCTTAATGTCACTTCGTCAAAATCATGGTATAAGTTACTAAGCCAAAGCATGGACTGACTGACTGATTGAGATGGACGTAAATCAAGGTTTACCAAAGTAGGCCTAGCTGTCATAGGGCAACCTTTAAACAACGAGCTCCACTATCTAGGCTAGCTATAAAAGCGTTTCATTGACATTCTTCTCACTATCAACAGGTATATTCTGTCCATCGACAATGCGGACGAGATAGCGGAGTATGTTGGGGACCTCCTTCAGGGCACTGATGGAAGGAAGAAGCAGTTTATAGATGAACTCCTGGACAGATGGCAGCGGTCTCAGACACTGACTCATGACAGCACTGGCCTGTTCCCCATAAACTCTCTGTCAGGAACAGGTAGGATGCCTTCTTCCGTTGCCACATTGGCTCTGGCCTGTTCCCCATAAACTCTCTGTCAGGAACAGGTAGGATGGTAGGATGTCAGGAACAGGTAGGATGCCTTCTTCCGTTGCCACATTGGCTCTGGCCTGTTCCCCATAAACTCTCTGTCAGGAACAGGTAGGATGCCTTCTTCCGTTGCCACATTGGCTCTGGCCTGTTCCCCATAAACTCTCTGTCAGGAACAGGTAGGATGCCTTCTTCCGTTGCCACATTGGCTCTGGCCTGTTCCCCATAAACTCTCTGTCAGGAACAGGTAGGATGCTCTGGCCTGCTCTTCCCCATAAACTCTCTGTCAGGAACAGGTAGGATGCCTTCTTCCGTTGTTCCCCACATTGGCTCTGGCCTGTTCCCCATAAACTCTCTGTCACTCTCTGTCAGGAACAGGTAGGATGCCTTCTTCCGTTGCCACATTGGCTCTGGCCTGTTCCCCATAAACTCTCTGTCAGGAACACATTGGCTCTGGCCTGTTCCCCATAAACTCTCTGTCAGGAACAGGTAGGATGCCTTCTTCCGTTGCCACATTGGCTCTGACCTGTTCCCCATAAACTCTCTGTCAGGAACAGGTAGGATGCCTTCTTCCGTTGCATTGGCTCTGTTGCCTGCTCTTCCCCATAAACTCTCTGTCAGGAACAGGTAGGATGCCTTGGCTCTCCTGTTCCCCATAAACCCTCTGTCAGGAACCACATTGGCTCTGACCTGTTCCCCATAAACCCTCTGTCAGGAACAGGTAGGATGCCTTCTTCCGTTGCCACATTGGCTCTGACCTGTTCCCCATAAACCCTCTGTCAGGAACAGGTAGGATGCCTTCTTCCGTTGCCACATTGGCTCTGACCTGTTGTCTTATTGTTTGATATGTTTATTTTTAAAGTTATATATATTTTATAAGTAGTTTTCTTGTCAGGCTATATGGTTCCTAATGCACAATGCCAACAGTACAATGAGAGTGAGTCTGACTGTTGTAATGCCCATCCTGTCCTTGTTAAGTGACTGTCCAAACACAATAACAAGTACATGCATGAGAGGGACAGCTAACCAGTATATGCTTCTCTAGATGCTCAAGACATGTCCAAGGATTCCCAGAAGAAATCCAAGCGCAAAGGCAGGAACAAGCAAGAGGTGATGGCTGTTAGCCAAGCAGAGCCTGAGCCTGAGGTGGTGAAAACTCCCATTGACCTAATGAAGGCCCAGGAGAGCGGCAGCTCCTCGTCACAGAAGAAGAAGAAGAACACATTTGTGAGCCTCTACAATAAAGAGGGCCAGGACAAGCTGGCTATCCTGCTGCCCGGGCGCCATTCCTGCGAATGTCTGGCCCAGAAGCACAACCTCATCAACAACTGCATGAGCTGCGGACGCATTGTGTGTGAGCAGGAGGGATCAGGGCCCTGCATCTTCTGCGGCAGCCTGGTGAGAAAACAACCTGTTTTAGATCACCTCTAACTATGTTTGTTTTATGTTTCCCCAGTAAGTTATTAGAATGCATGTTACTCATACAAATTCAATTTGGCCTCTTAGAGAAGTATTTTCCCCTGGTTTTGCATGTTCTTCTATGAATTAACCAGGTATGCACCAAAGAGGAGCAAGAGATTCTGCAACGAGACTCCAACAAAAGTCAGAAACTGCGCAAGAAACTTATGGGTGAGACAAGCCACCAGTAGTATCTATCTACATAGCATATTAGAGAGTTGTTGAAGTCGGAAGTTTACATACACCTTAGCCAATTACATTTAAACTCAGTTTTTCACAATTCCTGACATTTAATCCTAGTAAAAAGTCCTTGTCTTAGGTCAGTTAGGATCACCACTTTATTTTAAGAATGTGAAATGTCAGAATAATAAGAGAGAATGCTTTATTTCAGGTTTGATTACTTTCATCACATTCCCAGTGGGTCAGAAGTTTACATACACTCAATTAGTATTTGGTAGCATTGCCTTTACATTGTTAAACTTGGGTCAAACGTTTCAGGTAGCCTTCCACAAGCTTCCCACAATAAGTTGGGTGAATTTTGAATTCTATTTAATGTCTGTGTGCCTGTCTTTGTCTCTCAGAGGGGGCATCGGAGAGGGGCTATCTGCCACACCAAGAGGCAAAGATGAAGACAGGGTTAGAAAAGGCCCTTCAACATAAAGACAAACTGCTGGAATATGATAAGAACAGGTTGGGATGTAGTGTGCATGTAGTATTGATGTGATTTCACTCTCTCTGTTTAAAGTCAAATTCTTTATACTTTCTTCCTGATGCATTTTGAGAATGTGTACTTTATATGTGGAGGCTGTGTCCTTTATATGTGGAGGCTGTGTCCTTTATATGTGGAGGCTGTGTCCTTTATATGTGGAGGCTGTGTCCTTTATATGTGGAGGCTGTGTCCTTTATATGTGGAGGCTGTGTCCTTTATATGTGGAGGCTGTGTCCTTTATATGTGGAGGCTGTGTCCTTTATATGTGGAGGCTGTGTCCTTTATATGTGGAGGCTGGGTCCTTTATATGTGGAGGCTGGGTCCTTTATATGTGGAGGCTGGGTCCTTTATATGTGGAGGCTGGGTCCTTTATATGTGGAGGCTGGGTCCTTTATATGTGGAGGCTGGGTCCTTTATATGTGGAGGCTGGGTCCTTTATATGTGGAGGCTGGGTCCTTTATATGTGGAGGCTGGGTCCTTTATATGTGGAGGCCGGGTCCTTTATATGTGGAGGCCGGGTCCTTTATATGTGGAGGCCGGGTCCTTTAAATGTGGAGGCCGGGTCCTTTAAATGTGGAGGCCGGGTCCTTTAAATGTGGAGGCCGGGTCCTTTAAATGTGGAGGCCGGGTCCTTTAAATGTGGAGGCCGGGTCCTTTAAATGTGGAGGCCGGGTCCTTTAAATGTGGAGGCCGGGTCCTTTAAATGTGGAGGCCGGGTCCTTTAAATGTGGAGGCCGGGTCCTTTAAATGTGGAGGCCGGGTCCTTTAAATGTGGAGGCCGGGTCCTTTAAATGTGGAGGCCGGGTCCTTTAAATGTGGAGGCCGGGTCCTTTAAATGTGGAGGCCGGGTCCTTTAAATGTGGAGGCCGGGTCCTTTAAATGTGGAGGCCGGGTCCTTTAAATGTGGAGGCCGGGTCCTTTAAATGTGGAGGCCGGGTCCTTTAGGCCGGGTCCTTTAAATGTGGAGGCCGGGTCCTTTAAATGTGGAGGCCGGGTCCTTTAAATGTGGAGGCCGGGTCCTTTAAATGTGGAGGCCGGGTCCTTTAAATGTGGAGGCCGGGTCCTTTAAATGTGGAGGCCGGGTCCTTTAAATGTGGAGGCTGTGGGCTTTTATATGTGGAGGCTGTGTCCTTTATATGTGGAGGCTGTGTCCGATGACAGGAGTGAGATTACCTTCATATACCCTCCCCCTGTTTACATCAACAGTACGCGACGAACGCAGGTCCTGGATGACGAGTCAGACTACTTTGCCACCGACTCCAACCAGTGGCTGTCGCCTAGCGAGCGCGAGCACCTGAGGAAGAAGGAGGAGGAGCTACGGGAGCTTCGCCACGCCTCCAGGAAGGACAGGAAGATCACGCTGGACTTCACAGGCCGACAGGTGCTTGACGAGGGAGAGAATAACAGTCATTACTACAACAAGTGAGTGAATGACTTGAAAACATCTCAATTCACACCACAGGAGGTTGTTGGCACCTTAATTGGGGAGGACAGGTTCGTGGTAATGACTGGAGAACAATAGGTGGAATGGTATCAAACACATGTTTTCTATGTGTTTCAATGCCATTTGCTTCGTTCCAGCCTTTATTGGGAGATGTCCTCCCCTCAGCAGCCTCCACTAATTCACACCCTACTTCTCATATAGTTTACCACTGCAGACCGGAGCACCATGGACTTGCTGATAGGACAACATGTCAGGTAGAGCAGAAACAGACTTAGTCCCAGGCTTAGTTATGTGAGTGCTTGGGTTACATAAACAAGAGTAGGTTTTTAATACACCCTTCAGACATTCACAACACAGTGATAACCTCCATTTCTCCTGGTAATGTATCCACACTGTTACAGCTAGAGGGGTTCACGTGTGTGTAGTTTGAAACGAGGCATCTAAAAAGCATCCTACTGACCTACTTGGTGTTTTTAGGTTTGACGAGACGGTCAAGGCCCTCAACACAGGCACCAAGGGGAAAGCTCCCCAACGCCCTGAGGGACCAGCGGGGCGGCAGCACCTGAGAGAGCTGGTCAACCCCAACATCGTACAGGCCGCACCCAAGGTAGGACGCACACACACAGTATTTTCTCATGACGTTGTGGCGTGTCTGTTTACCCTGGTAAATCCCTCTACAGCTGCTAACATTTTGTCAACATAATTCTGTGAATCTCTACTAATGTCTTTCTTTACCATGCATCTCCAGTGGGTGAACGTGGGCAGTGGCCCTCGGAGATCTCAGGATAAAGGTGTTGTTGGCACAGAGGGAGACGGCGCTGTTGGCCCAGAACGCTCCAGACTCCGGCTGCAGGACAGAGAGCTGCAGGAGATGGCAGACGGGGGCTGGTGCCTCAGCATGCACCAACCATGGGCCTCGCTACTGGTCAAAGGAATAAAGAGGTACAGAACACTCTAATAATGGGCCTCGCTATTGGTCAACAACATCCCTACTGGCCATGCTATTGGTCAACAACATCCCTACTGGCCATGCTATTGGTCAAACGCATCCCTACTGGCCATGCTATTGGTCAACAACATCCCTACTGGCCATGCTATTGGTCAAACGCATCCCTACTGGCCATGCTATTGGTCAAACGCATCCCTACTGGTCATGCTATTGGTCAAACGCATCCCTACTGGCCATGCTATTGGTCAAACGCATCCCTACTGGCCATGCTATTGGTCAAACGCATCTCTACTGGCCATGCTATTGGTCAAACGCATCCCTACTGGCCATGCTATTGGTCAACCGCATCCCTACTGGCCATGCTATTGGTCAACCGCATCCCTACTGGCCATGCTATTGGTCAACAACATCCCTACTGGCCATGTTATTGGTCAATCGCATCCCTACTGGCCATGCTGTTGGTCAACAACATCCCTACTGGCCATGCTATTGGTCAAACGCATCACTACTGGCCATGCTATTGGTCAACAACATCCCTACTGGCCATGCTGTTGGTCAAACGCATCCCTACTGGCCATGCTATTGGTCAACAACATCCCTACTGGCCATGCTGTTGGTCAAACGCATCCCTACTGGCCATGCTGTTGGTCAAACGCATCCCTACTGACCATGCTATTGGTCAAACGCATCCCTACTGGCCATGCTGTTGGTCAACAACAACCCTACTGGCCATGCTGTTGGTCAACAACATCCCTCCTGGCCATGCTATTGGTCAAACACATCCTTACTGGCCATGCTATTGGTCAAACGCATCCCTACTGGCCATGCTATTGGTCAAACGCATCCCTACTGGCCATGCTATATCAGGAAGCACATAACACACTAACAATAGGCCCTGCAAAGACATTGAGTAGGAACAAAACACAACAAACAATGGACTATGTTATTGGTCAAAAGGCAGCCTTTTTGACTAGCCATTACAAAGAAGTGTTACAAACTCATGTATGTAGTCCTCTTGTAGCTCAGTTAGTAGGACCTGGTCCTCTGTAGCTCAGTTAGTAGAGCACGGTCCTCTGTAGCTCAGTTAGTAGAGCGCGGTCCTCTGTAGCTCGGTTAGTAGAGCACGGTCCTCTGTAGCTCGGTTAGTAGAGCGCGGTCCTCTGTAGCTCGGTTAGTAGAGCGCGGTCCTCTGTAGCTCGGTTAGTAGAGCGCGGTCCTCGGTAGCTCGGTTAGTAGAGCGCGGTCCTCCGTAGCTCGGTTAGTAGAGCGCGGTCCTCCGTAGCTCGGTTAGTAGAGCGCGGTCCTCCGTAGCTCGGTTAGTAGAGCGCGGTCCTCCGTAGCTCGGTTAGTAGAGCGCGGTCCTCCGTAGCTCGGTTAGTAGAGCGCGGCCCTCCGTAGCTCGGTTAGTAGAGCGCGGCCCTCCGTAGCTCGGTTAGTAGAGCGCGGCCCTCCGTAGCTCGGTTAGTAGAGCGCGGCCCTCCGTAGCTCGGTTAGTAGAGCGCGGCCCTCCGTAGCTCGGTTAGTAGAGCGCGGCCCTCCGTAGCTCGGTTAGCAGAGCGCGGCCCTCCGTAGCTCGGTTAGCAGAGCGCGGCCCTCCGTAGCTCGGTTAGCAGAGCGCGGCCCTCCGTAGCTCGGTTAGCAGAGCGCGGCCCTCCGTAGCTCGGTTAGCAGAGCGCGGCCCTCCGTAGCTCGGTTAGCAGAGCGCGGCCCTCCGTAGCTCGGTTAGCAGAGCGCGGCCCTCCGTAGCTCGGTTAGCAGAGCGCGGCCCTCCGTAGCTCGGTTAGCAGAGCGCGGCCCTCCGTAGCTCGGTTAGCAGAGCGCGGCCCTCCGTAGCTCGGTTAGCAGAGCGCGGCCCTCCGTAGCTCGGTTAGCAGAGCGCGGCCCTCCGTAGCTCGGTTAGCAGAGCGCGGCCCTCCGTAGCTCGGTTAGCAGAGCGCGGCCCTCCGTAGCTCGGTTAGCAGAGCGCGGCCCTCCGTAGCTCGGTTAGCAGAGCGCGGCCCTCCGTAGCTCGGTTAGCAGAGCGCGGCCCTCCGTAGCTCGGTTAGCAGAGCGCGGCCCTCCGTAGCTCGGTTAGCAGAGCGCGGCCCTCCGTAGCTCGGTTAGCAGAGCGCGGCCCTCCGTAGCTCGGTTCGCGGCCCTCCGTAGCTCGGTTCGCGGCCCTCCGTAGCTCGGTTAGCAGAGCGCGGCCCTCCGTAGCTCGGTTAGCTGAGCGCGGCCCTCCGTAGCTCGGTTAGCAGAGCGCGGCCCTCCGTAGCTCGGTTAGCAGAGCGCGGCCCTCCGTAGCTCGGTTAGCTGAGCGCGGCCCTCCGTAGCTCGGTTAGCAGAGCGCGGCCCTCTGTAGCTCGGTTAGTTGAGCGCGGCGATTGAAATACCAGGACAGTGGGTTTGATTCCCGGGAACACCTGTATGTTAAAATGCATGACTGTAAATCAGTCTGGATTAAAGCGTCTGCTAAAGGGAATATGATGTGTGTCCAGGGTGGAGGGGAGGAGCTGGTACACATCCCACCGCGGGCTCCTGTGGATAGCAGCTGCAGCCAAGAGGCCCACCCCTGAGGAGGTCACTCAGGTGGAGAACATGTTCCTTCAGATCTACAAGAGAGGTACACACACACACACACACACACACACACACACACACACACACACACACACACACACACACACACACACACACACACACACACACACACACACACACACACACACACACACGGTTACACACACTGTTACACACAGACAGTCTACCACTTTCTCTACCCCCCCCCTATACACACGCACACACCAATCAATTAAAATATTTATTAGGATGTATGTAAACATACTGTTGACTCTCACCGACCACCTTCCTCTCCCCAGATCTTAAGTTTCCTAAAGACTACCCCACCGGCTGCCTGCTGGGCTGTGTCAACATAACCGACTGTCTGTCTCAGGAGCAATACAAGGAGCAGGTTAGTGTGACCACGTACCTTCCTAAACACACGCTTCTGTACACTGGTATGCGTACGAACATGCCCGGACACTCCGAGCACTTAGCTCTCTGTGAAGGCTATGTGATATTCTCCTGGTTAGTGTAGGAACCACAGACACTTCTAACAGACAGACAGGACATAGTTTCATCCTGGCTGGCGTGACACGCCCAACGCGTCTCCTGTCTTTTCCCCTCCCTCTCAGCCAAGAAAACAAACCAAGAGTCTGGAAAAATGTATGGAATTTTAAACTGTCTGTTCCCGGAATATTGTTTTTGACTGACGAGTTGCTCTTGTTCCAAGCGGTAGTCATCCTCTTCGATTAAACTGGGATGAAATGCTTTGTTCCAAAATAATCCTGTCATTGTTGTTTAAAGCAATGCAGAAATGGATTTTCAAAGTCACCATAATTACAAGGTAATAGGTGTCAGGTAACAGTTCCCGTGCCCCAGAATACCAAGGTAACCTGCCTGAATGAAGCCATGAAGTGCTTTGAAAGGCTGGTCACATCAACACCATTATCCCAGAAACCCTAGCTCCACCCCAATTTGCATACCACACCAACAGATCCACCGTAGCTCAGTTACATAATCTCTATTGCACTCCACACGGCCCTTTCCCACCTGGACAAAAGGAACACCTATGTGAGAATGCTATTCATTGACTACAGCGAAGCATTCAACACCATAGTGTTAGCCCTCTAATCTCATCACTAAGCTAAGGACCCTGGGACTAAACACCTCCCTCTGCAACTGGATCCTAGACTTCCTGATGGACCGCGCCCAGGTGGAAAGGGTAGGTAAACAACACATCCGTCACTCTGATCCTCAACATAGGGATCCCTCAGTGGTGCGTGCTCAGCCCCCTCCCATACTCCCTGTTCACTCATGACTGCATGGCCAGGCACGACTCCAACACCATTATTAAGTTTTCTGATGACACAACAGTGGTAGGCCTGATCACCAACAGCGATGAGACAGCCTATAGGGAGGAGGTCAGAGACCTGACCATGTGGTGCAAGGACAACAACCTCTCCTTCAACATGATCAAGACAAAGAAGATGATTGTGGACTACAGGAAAAGGAAACCCAGCCCCCATTTTCATCAACGGGCTGTAGTCGAGCAGGTTGAGAGCTTCAAGTTCCTTGGCATCCACATCACCAACAAACTAGAATGGTCCAAACACACCAAGACAGTTGTGAAGAGGGCACGACAAAGCCCATTTCCCCCTCAGGAGACTGAAAAGATATGGCATGGGTCTTCAAATCCTCAAAAGGTTTTACAGTTGCACCATCGAGAGCATCCTGATGGGTTGCATCACTGCCTGGTACAGCAACTGCTCTGCCTACGACCACAAGGCACTACAGAGAGTAGTGCGTACGGCCCAGTACATCACCGGGGTCAAGCTTTCTGCTATCCAGGAACTCCATACTAAGCGGTGTCAGAGGAAGGCCCTAAAGATAGTCAACGACTCCAGCCACCCTAGTCATAGACTGTCCTCTCTGCTACCGCACGGCAAGCGGCTTCTAAACAGCCTCTACACCCAGGCCATAAGACTCCTCAACAGCTAATCAAATGGCTACCCAGACTACCCCCCCACGCTGCTGCTACTCTGTTATTATCTATGCATAGCCACTTTAATAACCCTACCTGCATGTACATAATTAACTCAATTGCCTCAACACCTGTGCCCCCGCATATTGACACATTGACTCTGTACCGTTACCCCCTGTATATAGCCTCCACATTGACTCTGTACCGGTACCCCCTGTTAATAGCCTCCACATTGACTCTGTACCGGTACCCCCTGTATATAGCCTCCACATTGACTCTGTACCGGTACCCCCTTTATATAGCCTCCACATTGACTCTTGACTCTGTTAATAGCCTCCACATTGACTCTGTACCGGTACCCCCTGTTATATAGCCTCCACATTGACTCTACCGGTACCCCTTATATAGCCTCCACATTGACTCTGTACCGGTACCCCCTTTATATAGCCTCCACATTGACTCTGTACGGTACCCCTTTATATAGCCTCCACATTGACTCTGTACCGGTACCCCCTGTTATATAGCCTCCACATTGACTCTGTATATAGCCTCCACATTGACTCTGTACCGGTACACCCTGTATATAGCCTCCACATTGACTCTGTACCGGTACCCCCTGTTATATAGCCTCCACATTGACTCTGTACCGGTACCCCCTGTATATAGCCTCCACATTGACTCTGTACCGGTACCCCCTGTTAATAGCCTCCACATTGACTCTGTACCGGTACCCCTGTATATAGCCTCCACATTGACTCTGTACCGGTACCCCCTGTATATAGCCTCCACATTGACTCTGTACCGGTACCCCTGTATATAGCCCCACATTGACTCTGTACCGGTACCCCCTGTATATAGCCTCCACATTGACTCTGTACCGGTACCCCCTGTATATAGCCTCCACATTGACTCTGTACCTGTATATAGCCTCCACATTGACTCTGTACCCCCCTGTATATAGCCTCCACATTGACTCTGTACCGGTACCCCCTGTATATAGCCTCCACATTGACTCTCGGTACCCCCAGCCTCCACATTGAGCCTCCACATTGACTCTGTACCGTACCCCCTGTATATAGCCTCCCCCTGTATATAGCCTCCACATTGACTCTGTACCGGTACCCCCTGTATATAGCCTCCACATTGACTCTGTACCGGTACCCCCTGCCTCCACATTATAGCCTCCACATTGACTCTGTACCGTATATAGCCTCCACATTGACTCTGTACCGGTACCCCCTGTATATAGCCTCCACATTGACTCTGTACCGGTACCCCCTGTATATAGCCTCCACATTGACTCTGTACCGGTACCCCCTGTATATAGCCTTGCTATTGTTATTTACTGCTGCTCTTTAATCATTTGTTTTTCTTATCTCTTTATTTCCTTACCTGCATTGTTGGTTAAGGGCTTGTAAGTAAGCCTTTCACTGTTCACCTCTTGTATTTGGTGCATGTGACAAATAAAACGTGATTGAACAAGAATAGTTAATATAATCTAATTCAGTTAGTTACTGTATTAACATGTAATTTTAGATTGGTGCTAATAGGTACGTAGCCTCGCAGTTAAAGCATTGGGCCAGTAACCGAAGGGTCGGCGGATCGACTCCCCAAGCCGACTATGTGAAAAATCTGTTGTGCCCTTGAGCAAGGCACTTAACCCTAATTGCTCCTGTATGTTGCTCTGGATAAGAGCAACAGCTAGAGGATTTAAAATGTAGATGTATCTGGTACAAAGCATAGCTTTTTTTATAGCTTTGTTTGCCTTTTCCAGTCTTGACACACGTATTTATTTCATCTCGGCACTAACACACCTGATTCAAATAGTCCGCTAATAATCCAGTTGAAGTAGAACACGTGTTCAACGGCTGGGCATCCCATAGAGAAACAGATTGCCAGAGGTACAAAGTAACTAACTAGTCTTGGTGCTGTAATTTAGTAGCTTTTCAGAGTACTTGTAAAAATAATTGTTGTAATTTTCATTTTATTTCCCAGAGAGGAACCGGTTGGTGATTTAGGCTAGGGTGTAATTGATTCTACTACAATGACATCATTGGCTTTCCTCTTTTCCTCCCTACTGCTATACAACTTCTAACCAGCAGAGGGTGTACTGCACCACTTCAGCATCAACCCACAGCCAGCCATTTTACACTGACTGGAGGCTACAGCACAATCACCATAAAGCACTGCTGAACCACAACACAATTCAACCCACATTACTCCCCTTCTCTATCGTCTAAAACACAAACGTGATCAACCAAACCCACATGGTATTAAGTTAACCCACGTTCCCATTACGTCTAGAGCAGTTAGATGAGATGGAGAGAAACGCTGTATTTCAGGGAGGCAGATTGACTCCATCACCCTTTGATGTATAATGAATCAATCGGGTGCGCTGGTGCTCTCGGTGGTCTTTAATCTTTTGCCTTTCATGCTGTTTAAATGTGGAGATGCCTCAATGCCTGGATGGCCCAGTAAGGCCGTACCACTCCACCCCAAACCACTATGACTGACGCTGCCAGCAGCTCTTTGAACATTGTACTCTTTCTAACATGGATTGATTGAAAGCTATGTCTGTTTTGTTTTAACCATGAGGAATGGGGATCTTTGTTGTTTTGGTTGGGTTTATTTAGAATGGTTTGGTGGTGGGGGGGTTTCCATCAGCTCCCTGTTCCTATGGAGGTTTACCACAGAGGTTTTGAGCTGGTTCTTTTCTATTATGTCAGCCATTATGTTGACCAGAGAAATCACTGTCTTAAAAAACAGGATGCATGCTGTTTTGTGTTCCGTGCGTGTCTGGGTGATTCCTTGAACAGTAAAAGACCCTCAGTTTAGGGATTTTCACTAAATGTAATCCATGGAAGGGTCCTTTTCAGGAATATGAATATCTGTCAAATGAGTGTGACCATTTAAAAATATAAACATGAATATTGAAAATATATATATTCTTTAGATTAGGTCATTTGTGTGTGTGTATGTATAATATATATACACACACACACACAGTGGGGCAAAAAGTATTTAGTCAGCCACCAATTGTGCAAGTTCTCCCACTTAAAAAGATGAGAGGCCTGTAATTTTCATCATAGGTACACTTCAACTATGACATACAAAATGAGAGGAAGAAAATCCAGAAAATCACATTGTAGAATTTTTAATGAATTTATTTGCAAATTATGGTGGAAAATAAGTATTTGGTCAATAACAAAAGTTTATCTCAATACTTTGTTATATAACCTTTGTTGGCAATGACAGAGGTCTGTCAAATGTTTTCAGACTGTTGCTGGTATTTTGGCATTCCTCCAGAGCAGTGATGTTTTGGGGCTGTTGCTGGGCAACACGGACTTTCAACTCTCTCCAAAGATTTTCTATGGGGTTGAGATCTGGAGACTGGCTAGGCCACTCCAGGACCTTGAAATGCTTCTTGCGAAGCCACTCCTTCGTTGCCCGGGCGGTGTGTTTGGGATCATTGCCCTGCTGAAAGACCCAGCCACGTTTCATCTTCAATGCCCTTGCTGATGGAAGGAGGTTTTCAATCAAAATCTCACGATACATGGCCCCATTCATTCTTTCCTTTACACGGATCAGTCGTCCTGGTCCCTTTGCAGAAAAACAGCCCCAAAGCATGATGTTTCCACCCCCATGCTTCACAGTAGGTATGGTGTTCTTTGGATGCAACTCAGCATTCTTTGTCCTCCAAACACAACGAGTTGAGTTTTTACCAAAAAGTTATATTTTGGTTTCATCTGACCATATGACATTCTCCCAATCTTCTTCTGGACCATCCAAATGCTCTCTAGCAAACTTCAGATGGGCCTGGACATGTACTGGCTTAAGCAGGGGAGATAAGTGTTTCCAGTTTCAGAGATTTTTGTAGGTTATTCCAGCAGAGAACTGGAAGGAGAGGTGGCGAAAGGAGGAATTGGCTTTGGGGGTGACCAGAGAGATATACCTGCTGGAGCGCATGCTACAGGTGGGTGCTGCTATGGTGACCAGCGAGCTGAGATGAGGGGGGACTTTACCTAGCAGGATCGTGTAGATGACCTGGAGCCAGTGGTACTGACTGGTTTTCTGATCCAAGCCCCTACCTTTTTATTGTATCTGTGACCAACAGATGCATACTGTATGTACAGTGGCTTGCAAAAGTATTCACTCCCTTGGCCTTTTTCCTATTTGCATCATAGGGGGGGGGTTGTATCATTTGATTTACACAACATGCCTACCACTTTGAAGATGCAAAATATTATTCAAAGCAAAACTGCTCCAGCTCCTTCAAGTTGGGTGGGTTCCGCTGGTGTACAGCAATCTTTAAGTCATACCACAGATTCTCATTTGGATTGAGGTCTGGGCTTTGACTGGGCCATTCGAAGGCATTTAAAAGTTTCCCCTTAAACCAGTCGAGTGTTCCTTTAGCAGTATGCTTAGGGTCATTGTCCTGCTGGAAGTTGAACCTCTGTCCTAGTCTCAAATCCGACTTCCGGCGCCGACTGAGATGGCCGCCTCGCTTCGCGTTCCTAGGAAACTATGCAGTTTTGTTTTTTACGTGTTATTTCTTACATTAGTACCCCAGGTCATCTTAGGTTTCATTAGATACAGTCGAGAAGAACTACTGAATATAAGATCAGCGTCAACTCACCATCAGTACGACCAAGAATATGTTTTCCGCGACGCGGATCCTGTGTTCTGCCTTACAAACAGGACAACGGAATGGATCGCATGCAGCGACCCAAGGAAACGACTCCGAAAAAGAGGGAAACGAGGCGATGTTCTGGTCAGACTCTGAAAAAGGGCACATTGCGCACCACTTCCCAGCATTCTTCTTGCCAATGGCCAGTCTCTCGACAAGGTTGACGAAATCCGAGCAAGGGTGGCATTCCAGAGGGACATCAGAGACTGCAACGTTCTCTGCTTCACGGAAACATGGCTTACTGGGAAGACGCTATCCAGGGCGGTGCAGCCAACGGGTTTCTCCACGCATCGCGCCGACAGAAACATACATCTCTCTGATAAGAAGAGTGGCGTATGCCTCATGACTAACGGGACATGGTGTGATGAAGGAAACATACAGGAACTCAAATCCTTCTGTTCACCTGATTTAGAATTCCTCACAATCAAATGTAGACCGCATTATCTTCCAAGAGAATTCTCTTCGATTATAATCACAGCCGTATATATCCCCCCCAAGCAGACACATCGATGGCTCTGAACAAACTTTATTTAACTCTTTGCAAACTGGAAAACATTTATCCGGAGGCTGCATTCATTGTAGCTGGGGATTTTAACAAAGCTAATCTGAAAACAAGACTCCCTAAATTTTATGAGCATATCGATTGCGCAACCAGGGGTGGTAAAACCTTGGATCATTGTTACTCTAACTTCCGCGACGCATATAAGGCCCTGCCCCGCCCCCCTTTCGGAAAAGCTGACCCCTGCCTACAGGCAGAAGCTAAAACAAGAGGCCCCCACGCTGAGGTCTGTCCAACGCTGGTCAGACCAAGCTGACTCTACACTCAGACTGCTTCCATCACGTGGACTGGGACATGTTTCGTATTGTGTCAGATGGAAATATTGACGAATACGCTGATTCGGTGTGCGAGTTCATTAGAACGTGCGTCGAAGATGTCGTTCCCATAGCAACGATAAAAACATTCCCAAACCAGAAACCGTGGATTGATGGCAGCATTCGCGTGAAACTGAAAGCGCGAACCACTGCTTTTAATCAGGGCAAGGTGTCTGGTAACATGTCCGAATATAAACAATGCAGCTATTCCCTCCGCAAGGCTATTAAACAAGCTAAGCGTCAGTACAGAGACAAAGTGGAATCTCAATTCAATGGCTCAGACACAAGAGGCATGTGGCAGGGTCTACAGTCAATCACGGACTACAAGAAGAAACCCAGCCCAGTCACGGACCAGGATGTCTTGCTCCCAGGCAGACTAAATAACTTTTTTGCCCGCTTTGAGGACAATACAGTGCCACTGACACGGCCTGCAACGAAAACATGCGGTCTCTCCTTCACTGCAGCCGAGGTGAGTAAGACATTTAAACGTGTTAACCCTCGCAAAGGCTGCAGGCCCAGACGGCATCCCCAGCCGCGCCCTCAGAGCATGCGCAGACCAGCTGGCCGGTGTGTTTACGGACATATTCAATCAATCCCTATACCAGTCTGCTGTTCCCACATGCTTCAAGAGGGCCACCATTGTTCCTGTTCTCAAGAAAGCTAAGGTAACTGAGCTAAATGACTACCGCCCCGTAGCACTCACTTCCGTCATCATGAAGTGCTTTGAGAGACTAGTCAAGGACCATATCACCTCCACCCTACCTGACACCCTAGACCCACTCCAATTTGCTTACCGCCCAAATAGGTCCACAGACGATGCAATCTCAACCACACTGCACACTGCCCTAACACACCTGGACAAAAGGAATACCTATGTGAGAATGCTGTTCATCGACTACAGCTCGGCATTCAACACCATAGTACCCTCCAAGCTCGTCATCAAGCTCGAGACCCTGGGCCTCGACCCCGCCCTGTGCAACTGGGTACTGGACTTCCTGACGGGCCGCCCCCAGGTGGTGAGGGTAGGCAACAACATCTCCTCCCCGCTGATCCTCAACACGGGGGCCCCACAAGGGTGCGTTCTGAGCCCTCTCCTGTACTCTCTGTTCACCCACGACTGCGTGGCCACGCACGCCTCCAACTCAATCATCAAGTTTGCGGACGACACAACAGTGGTAGGCTTGATTACCAACAACGACGAGATGGCCTACAGGGAGGAGGTGAGGGCCCAATGCAGTGTGGTGTCAGGAAAATAACTCAAAACTACGTCAACAAAACTAAGGGGATGAATTGTACATAAGGAAACAGAATGAGTGATCCCCCTATCCACATCGATGGAACAGTAGTGGAGAGGGTAGCAGTTTTAAGTTCCTGGCATACACATCAAACAAACTGAATTGGTCCACTCACACTGACATGCAGTCGTGATGAAGAGTACAGTATAGCATATGCATTCAGACCTCAGGAGGCTGAAGAAATTATATGTAGCATTGTCAAAAAGCACTGACAAACTTTACAGATCCCATCAATTCCCATTATTAAAATGGCTGGAGTTGTATCACCAGTGGTACGGCAACTGCTCAGCCCTCAAGTGGTGGCTGTCCAGACAGTCTGAGGACTGAGATAGAACTGTTTTTCATCACCGGGCTTTGATGCAAACTACCTGCCCTCCAGGACATACGGGGTGAACACCAGTGGTTACAGGAAGGTGGTTGATGTCCTTGATGATCTTTATGGCCATCCTGTAATCCAGAAAGGGTGGTCAGTACAGGTGCATCCTGGGACCAGAGACTGAAAAACAGCTTCTATCTCAAGGCCATCAGACTGTTAAACAGCCACCACTAACATTGAGTGGCTGCTGCCAACACACTGTCATTGACACTGACCCAACTCCAGCCATTTTAATAATGGAAATTGATGGGAAATTATGTAAATATATCACTTCAGCCACTTTAAACAATGCTACCTTATATAATGTTACTTACCCTACATTATTCATCTCATATGCATATGTATATACTGTACTCTCCACACTGTTCATCGATGTGCATCCTTATGTAATACAATCATCTAGCCACTTTAACTATGCCACTTTGTTTACTTTGTCTACACCACATCTCATATGTATATACTCCTCCCTGTACCATCTCGTGTTGTTGGTAATCAAGCCTCACTGTTGTGTCGTCCGCAAACTTGATGATTGAGTTGGAGGCGTGCGTGGCCACGCAGTCATATGAACCTTATGTACATATTCCTTATCCCCTTACACTGTGTATAAGACAGTAGTTTTGGAATTGTTAGTTAGATTACTTGTTGGTTATCACTGCATTGTCGGAACTAGAAGCACCCATTTGCACACTCGCATTAACATCTGCTAACCATGTGTATGTGACAAATAAAATTTGATTTGATTTGAAATCTCTGGAAGACTGAAACGGGTTTCCCTCAATAATTTCCTTGTATTTAGCGCCATCCACCATTCCTTAAATTCTGACCAGTTTCCCAGTCCCTGCCGATTTAAAAACATCCCACAGCATGATGCTGCCACCACCATGCTTCACTGTGGGGATGTTGTTCTCAGGGTTATGAGGTGTTGGGTTTGCGCCAGACATAGTGTTTGCCTTGATGGCCAAAAAACTCAATTTTAGTCTCATCTGACCAGACTACCTTCTTCCTTATGTTTGGGGAGTCTCCCACATGACTTTTTGCAAACACCAAACATGTTTGCTTATTTTTCCTTTGAAGTAGTGGCTTTTTTTCTGGCCATTCTTCTGTAAAGGCCAGCTCTGGAGTGTACGGCTTAAAGTGGTCCTATGGACAGATACTCCAATCTCCGCTGTGGAGCTTTGCAGCTCCTTCAGGGTTATCAGTCAAATGTATTTTTAAAGCCCTTCTTACATCAGCTGATGTCAAAGTGCGGTACAGAAACTCAGCCTAAAACCCCAAACAGCAAGCAATGCAGGTGTAGAAGCACGGTGGCTAGGAAAAATTCCTTATAAAGGCCGGAACCTAGGAAGAAACCTAGAGAGGAACCAGGCTAAGGGGTGGCTAATCCTCCTCTGGCAGGGCCTGGTGGAGATTATAACAGGACATGGCCAAGATGTTCATAGATGACCAGCAGGGTCAAATAATAATAATCACAATGGTTGTAGAGGGTGCAACAGGTCAGCACCTCAGGAGTAAATGTCAGTTGGCTTTCAGAGTATCTCTACCGCTCCTGCTTTCTCTAGAGTTGAAAACAACAGGTCTGGGACAGGTAGCACATCCAGTGAACAGGTCAGGGTTCCATAGCCGCAGGCAGAACAGTTGAACCTGGAGCAGCAGCACGACCAGGTGGACTGGGGACAGCAAGGAGTCATCAGGCCAGGTAGTCCTGAGGCATGGTCCTAGGGCTCAGGTCTTCAGAGAGAGAATTGGTGAAAGCATACTTAAATTCACACAGAACACCGGAGAAGACAGGAGAAATACTCCAGATATAACAGACTGACCCTAGCCCCCCGACACAAAATATTGCAGCATATATACTGGAGGCTGGGACAGGAGGGGTCGGGAGACACTGTGGCCCCGTCCGACGATATCCCCGGGACAGGGCCAAACAGGCAGGATATAACTTTGGTTATCTTTGTTCCTTCTCTGATTATTGCCCTCCTTACCTTGTCTGTGAGTTTTGGTGGGCGGCCCTCTCTTGGCAGGTTTGTTGTGGTGCCATATTCGTTCCATTTAGTTTTACAATGGATTTAATGGTGCTCCTTGGGATGTTTAGAGTGAAAAATTGATAACCCAACCCTGATCTGTACTTATCCACAACTTTGTCCCTGACCTGTTTGGAGAGCTCATTGGTCTTTGTTGTGCCCCTTGCTTAGTGGTGTTGCAGACACTGGGGCCTTTCAGAACAGGTGTATATATACTGAGCTCATGTGACACTTAGATTGCACACAGGTGGACTTTAATTTAACTAATTATGTGACTTATGAAGGTAATTGGTTGCACCAGATCTTATTTAGGGGCTTCATAGCAAAGGGGGTGAATACATACGCACTCACTACTTTTCCGTTTTTTAGAAACAATTTGTTTTTCTTCCACTTCAGCAATTTGGACTATTTTGTGTATGTCTGTTACATGAAATCTAAATAAAAATCTATTTAAATCACAGGTTGTAATGCAACAAAATAGGAAAAACGCCAAGGGGGATGAATACTTTTGCAAGGAACTGTATTCCCAGTCATGTGAAATCCAAAGATTTAAGGCCTAATTAATTTATTCCAATTGATTGATTTCCTTATATAAAGTAACTCAGTAAAATCTTTGAAATTCTTGCATGTTGCGTTTTTTGTTTTTGTTCAGTATATATTGTTGAACATCATATATTCTACTACGGGCATGCCAAAGTTCCAGAGTGGGATTTCTGCTACTTTTAGCATTAACAGAGGGAATGTGAAAATGGATTCAAAATGGTTGCCCCCTACTGGGGGTTTTGCAGGATGTGTAATGATACAATTAAAAGGAGGGCTGTGATTGGTTATATTGACTACTATGCTCATAACTTTAGAGTATTATCTTCAACCATATACAGAAAATGTGGATAATCAAAAATGATTTATTTTCAATATTAATTTGTATATTTTTCTCAATTATGCTCTAAGATACAAATGTCAAATATATGTCAACAATCCTTCCTCCATAGGACTATGGATTACATTTTGTGAAAATCCCCCAAAATCCTGTTTATTTTTTAAATCTAGTTTGGTGAAGATGCACCCTGTCTTTAATTGACCTGGCTGTTTTGTTTTATTTCCCCGGATGCGATCGGGACAGTGAAAACATCTGTGACTGCATCTCTGCTACCCCTCCCCTACACACACACACACACACACACACACACACACACACACACACACACACACACACACACACACACACACACACACACACACACACACACACACACACACACACACACACACACACACACACACACACACACACACACACACACACACACACACACACACCCCCTCATACACACACACACACACACACTCACTCACTCACCCCCTCATACACACACACATTAGCTCTAATGAGATATTGGCGCACTTATTTTTTTAATGAGATATATAAACTGTGCTGGTGAAATGTAATTGGCTCTGATTACTTTGCTGTATGGGTGATTCTGAAGTCCGTGTGTGTGGGAGGTGACTAGACAATGGCAACAAATCACTCTTATTTTTTCACTTTTACAATCAAATTATATATTTTTCATGTACTTTTCCTGTTTAAATGGTTCAGTTTAGCCGGAGTGACCTAATAGGCATCGTACATGGAAATAGGATAACCTACATCTGGGAAATGTACTAAACCTTGAGACTATTTGCATAGAAATCTTTCCCTTTGTTCAGTTGTCTTTCTCTCACCTTCCCAACCTTTTCAGGGCCATAAAATCATGCCGGGGGGCTGTGTGACCGCCCTTTCGTGTGTGTGTGTGTGTGCTTGCAGATAGGTACACAAGGCAGCCATAAATAAAAGCCCATGTCATTGTAGCCTTTCTGGGAGACCAGCTAGAAACTACACAGGACTAGAGTATAGCCTAAATACTATATCATCCTTCGAGTAGTGTAAATAAATACGTAGGAGTGTGTGGATCGCTCTAAATTACCTTCACACTAGTCATTTAGCCGTAGCCGCCTGTTTTCCCATGTTAGCATAACGTCGCTTGCGCTGTAGCTAGCCCGCTCCCTAGAGCCGCCGTGTGTGCGGCAGGCAGGGGATTTACGGTGTTGTAGGGCTGGGAGTTGCCAGGGACCTCGCGATACGATATTGTCACCATACTCTGGTGCAGATTCGATATGTATTGAGATGCTCACGATTGTATATGTATTGCAATTCGATGTTCCAAACATATTGCTGCTGCAAAGGGACAAGGAGCTATGAGAGAACCAGTTCTGATCAGTCCTGGAAATAAAAGTGCTGAAAACAAATTGCCTCCGTATTTAAAAAGATGATCGAGAACAAGCTAAGTAAAATACTGGAATATTGGTGCAGGTACAGCAAACTAGCACAAAAGTAATATAGCGATATTGTCAACACGATACAATATATCATCAAACGTAATATCCCGATATGTAACTGTGTCAATGTTTTCCCCCATCACTACTGCCATGGCAGGAGGAGAAATGATGCTTCCTCAGTCTACACAAGGCTTACCGCCCACCTCCCTGTAACCTGCTCCCGGGTATCAACAGCCTGTGGAGGGAAGAGGAGAGGGAGGGAGGATTGGGTTGGGAGAGAGGCGGGGGGGTTGCCTCGTGAGGGGGAGGATGTAGGGAGGAAGGAATTAGGGAGTGGTTGACTAAGGTGGTTGAAGTGACAAGGGTGAGGGAAATGAAGGATGGAGGGAGAATAGAGAGAGGGGGGTGGATGGAGGGAGAATAGAGAGGGGGGTGGATGGAGGGAGAATAGATAGAGGAGGAGGGGTTGATGGAGGGAGAATAGATAGAGGAGGAGGGGTTGATGGAGGGAGAATAGATAGAGGAGGAGGAGGAGGGATGGAGGGAGGGAGAATAGAGTGGAGGATAGGTGGGTGGATGGAGGGAGAGGAGTGGATAGATGGAGGGAGGGAGAATAGAGAGTGGAGGATAGGTGGGTGGATGGAGGGAGGGAGGGAGAATAGAGAGAGGAGGAGTGGATGGAGAATAGAGTGGAGGATAGGTGGGTGGATGGAGAATAGAGAGAGGAGGATAGGTGGGTGGAGGGAGGGAGGGAGAATAGAGTGGAGGATAGGTGGGTGGATGGAGAATAGAGAGAGGAGGATAGGTGGGTGGAGGGAGGGAGGGAGAATAGAGTGGAGGATAGGTGGGTGGATGTAGGGAGAGTGGATAGATGGAGGGAGGGAGAATAGAGAGTGGAGGATAGGTGGGTGGATGAAGGGAGGGAGAATAGAGAGTGGATGATAGGTGGGTGGATGGAGGGAGGGAGGGAGAATAGAGGAGGAGTGGATGGAGAATAGAGTGGAGGATAGGTGGGTGGATGGAGAATAGAGAGTGGAGGATAGGTGGGTGGATGGAGGGAGGGAGAATAGAGAGTGGATGATAGGTGGGTGGATGGAGGGAGGGAGGGAGAATAGAGAGAGGAGGAGTGGATGGAGAATAGAGTGGAGGATAGGTGGGTGGATGGAGAATAGAGAGTGGAGGATAGGTGGGTGGAGGGAGGGAGGGAGGGAGAATAGAGAGAGGAGGAGTGGATGGACAGGGGGAGGTGGGGAAGTGAGATGAGTGAAATATGTATGGGATATGTATTTGCATTAAATATGTATAAAGGCGTTATAAGTCCGTATGGACAGGGTTGTGAGTGAGGTAATGACAAGGTAAGGAATGAAGTAGGGGTGTGTTTATTATTAAGGACAGAGAGGGAGACAGAGAGAGGATAAAAGGGGATTTGATTGAGAGAAAGAGAACAGGCGAGTGTTTTTGAGTGATTGAAGAAAGGAGTAGGTTTCTAACATATAATTACCAGTTATTACCACTGTGCAGCAAGCATTCATGTAGGGCTGTGATGGTCATGGTATTTTGGATGACGGTAATTGACCACAGTAATAAATAAATAAACACGCCCACTTTCTCATCTCCTCCGCTCCTGACTGTATGTGCTGCCATAGAAATAGAATGAATAGAACGGTCATCCCCATTCAACTCAGACGGCATAATGGCTGGACTGGCAGCCACTGTGAGTGTGAGTTTAGGAGCAAACCAGGAAGTAAAGTATGTGCTGTGATTTGTTGATTCAACTCAATTTGAGAGCGAGGGAGAGACTGACTTTCATATGCATAAAAAGCTTATTTCTCTCATTTGTTGCACAAATTTGTTTATATTCCTGTTAGTGAGCATTTCTCCTTTGCCAAGATAATTCATCCACCAGACCGGTGTGGCATATCAAGAAGCTGATTAAACAGCATGACCATTACACAGGTGCAACTTGTGCTGGGGACAATAAAATGCCACTCTGAAATGTGTAGTTTTATCATACAATGCCACAGATGTGAGGGAGCATGTAATTGGCATGCCAAATGCAGGAATGTCCTCCAGAGCTGTTGCCAGATAATTGAATGTTAATTTCTCTACCATAAGCCGCCTAAAGTTGTTTTAGAGTATTTGGAAGTACGTTCATCTGGCCTCAACTGCATACCACACGTAGGCCGTAGCTAAATGTTGTATACTTAAACAATAAGGCCAGAGGGGGCGTGGTATATGGCCAATATACCACGGCTAAGGGATGTTCTTACGTGCAATTCGGCGTGCCTGGATACAGCCCTTATGTGTGGTATATTGGCCATATACCACACCCCCGAGGTGCCTTATTGCTATTGTAAACTAGTTACCAATGTAATTAGAGCAGTAAAAATAAATGTTTTGTCGTAACTGTGGTATACGGTCTGATATACCACGGCTGTCAGCCATTCAGGGCTCGAACCTCCCAGTTTATAATACTGTATGTATCCCCAGTATATAGAAAGAACTAGAGATGGAGAAATGACTGTTGTGTTGGCTACATTCCACTTAAAAAATATATTCACCCCACAGTTGCTGACAAATACAGTATTTTTAGAATCACATCAAGTTATTTAGACAAAGTAGTTTAACATAATGTCCCACATCTACATTCACTATGTGTACATTATCTATGTCATGTGTGTGTTTTCAGATTCACTGCTAATTCATAGCCTAGGACACCCCAAGCCCCAAACCGCACACCCACAATCTACCACGCCAAATAGATTGGATCGATCCAAGCTCTTAATAAGAGCCAGATTTTTCACACCGTTCCCTAGTTTAGCCTGCCTTAGCGCTGGGTTGGCGACCGCAGGGCAGGTAGTCTAATCTGGCATTGTTAAAGGAGATATATGTAGAGACAAAGCTAGCTCCTATTTCTGCTTTTAGTGGAGCTGAGTGCTCTATTGATCTCTATTGACTGACCACGGGCCGGGTCATGTGGACTTGCAATTTGTGTTTCAGCAGAGGTCCACAGTGTGTGTGTACGATGTGTAATGAGTGTATGAGGAAGAAAGAGTGTGCGTTTGTCTTTATGTTGCTAATGTATCATAAGAAGATCTAAGTATTCAGACATGAATATGTTACAATGTGAATAGCTGCCTAGCGTGTCATGAGGTTAGTCGGTATAAACCACAAGTCATGTAGCTTTCATCAGGTCTGTTCATTATGTTATAGTTGTTTATGACTTATTAAGCAGTTAGAACAACAATTGGTCTCCATTTGGGATTTTCCTGTCTGTGTCCTATAGCGTTTCCAGGGCTGACCTCCCACAGTGTCTGTGCCCTATAGCGTTTCCAGGGCTGACCTCCGGAGTGTCTCTGTCTGTGTTTTACAGTGTTTCCAGGGCTGACCTCCGGAGTGTCTGTGTCCTATAGCGTTTCCAGGGCTGACCTCCCACAGTGTCTGTGCCCTATAGCGTTTCCAGGGCTGACCTCCGGAGTGTCTCTGTCTGTGTTTTACAGTGTTTCCAGGGCTGACCTCCGGAGTGTCTGTGTCCTATAGCGTTTCCAGGGCTGACAGTGTTTCCCACAGTGTCTGTGTCCTATGTTTCTGACCTCCCACAGTGTCTGTGCCCTATAGCGTTTCCAGGGCTGACCTCCGGAGTGTCTCTGTCTGCGTTTTACAGTGTTTTCAGGGCTGACGGAGTGTCTGTGTCCAGCGTTTCCAGTGTCCCACTGTGTCCTATAGCGTTTCCAGGGCTGACTCTGTCCCACAGTGTCTGTGTCCTAGGGCTGACCTCCCACAGTGTCTGTGTTTCCAGGGCTGACCTCGGAGTGTCTCTGTCTGTGTTTTACAGTGTTTCCAGGGCTGACCTCCCACAGTGTCTGTGTCCTATAGCGTTTCCAGGGCTGACCTCCGGACTACAGTGTTTCCCTGACCTGTCTGTGTTTTACAGTGTTTCCAGGGCTCGGAGTGTCTGTGTCCTATATCGTTTCCAGGGCTGACCTCCGGAGTGTCTGTGTCCTGTCTGTTCCTTTAGGGCTGACCTCCCAGTGTCTGTGTTCTATAGTGTTTCCAGGGCTGACCTGAGTGTCCAGGGTCTCCCACTGTCTGTGTCCCAGTGTTTCCAGGGCTGACCTCCGGAGTGTCTCTGTCTGTGTCCTACCTATCTGTTTCCTATAGGGCTGACCTCCCAGAGTGTCTGTGTTCTATAGTGTTTCCAGGGCCGAACTCCAGAGCTGCTCTCCTCTCCTTGTAAGTGCGTCCACAAGCTCCAACTGATGCCAACGTTTCCTTGTGCAGTAATGCAATATTTATATGCTGAAAAGCCTTCCTGACACACACACACACACACACACACACACACACACCACACACACACACACACACACACACACACACACACACACACACACACACACACACACACACACACAACACAGTGGATATATGGGAGACAGGTTAAAGTCATACTATCCTATTTTTTTCCCCTTCTCTGTTTCTGTAACATGTGAATCTTCAGCCTGTCTTTCCCTGTCTTCTCCCCGCTGTCTTTCCCTGTCTTCTCCTTTATCAGCCCCCTGGAACATATTGTCTTTCCCTGTCTTCTCCTTTATCAGCCCCGGAACATATAGTCTTTCCCTGTCTTCTTTCCTTTATCAGCCCCGGAACATATTGTCTTTCCCTGTCTTCTCCTTTATCAGCCCCGGAACATAGTCTTTCCCTGTCTTTATCAGCCCCCTGAACATCTGTCTTCTCCTTTATCAGCCCCGGAAAATATTGTCTTTTCCTGTCTTCTCCTTATCATCATGTGGTTCCCTGTCTTCTCCTTTAACATATTGTCTTTCCCTGTCTTCTCCTTTATCAGCCCCCGAACATATTGTCTTTCCCCGGAACATATTGTCTTTCCCTGTCTTCTCCTTTATCAGCCCCCGGAACATACTGTCTTTCCCTGTCTTCTCCTTTATCAGTCTTTCCCTGTCCCCTTTATCAACCTGTCTTTCTACTGTCTTTCCCTCCTTTATCAGCCCCCGGAACATACTGTCTTTCCCTGTCTTTTCAGTCCCCAGGAACTCTGTCTTTATCAGCCCTTTATCAGCCCCCATACTGTCTTTCCCTGTCTTCTCCTTTATCAGCCCCCGGAACATACTGTCTTTCCCTGTCTTCTCCTTTATCAGCCCCCGGAACATACTGTCTTTCCCTGTCTTCTCCTTTATCAGCCCCCGGAACATACTGTCTTTCCCTGTCTTCTCCTTTATCAGCCCCCGGAACATACTGTCTTTCCCTGTCTTCTCCTTTATCAGCCCCCGGAACATACTGTCTTTCCCTGTCTTCTCTTTATCAGCCCCCGGAACATACTGTCTTTCCCTGTCTTCTGCTTTATCAGCCCCCGGAACATATTGTCTTTCCCTGTCTTCTCCTTTATCAGCCCCCGGAAAATACTGTCTTTCCCTGTCTTCTCCTTTATCAGCCCCCGGAACATACTGTCTTTCCCTGTCTTCTCCTTTATCAGCCCCCGGAACATACTGTCTTTCCATGTCTTCTGCTTTATCAGCCCCGAACATACTGTCTTTCCCTGGAACATACTGTCTTTCCCTGTCTTTCTTCTCCTTTATCAGCCCCCGGAACATACTGTCTTTCCCTGTCTTCTCCTTTATCAGCCCCGGAACATACTGTCTTTCCCTGTCTTCTCCTTTATCAGCCCCCGGAACATATTGTCTTTCCCTGTCTTCTCCTTTATCAGCCCCTGGAAAATACTGTCTTTCTGAGTTTGTCTTCTCCTTTATCAGCCCCCGGAACATACTGTCTTTAACCCTGTCTTCTCCTTTATCAGCCCCCGGAACATACTGTCTTTCCCTGTCTTCTCCTTTATCAGCCCCCGGAACATAGCTTTATCAGCCCCGGAACATACTGTCTTTCCCTGTCTTCTCCTTTATCAGCCCCGGAACATATGTCTTTCCCTGTCTTCTCCTTTATCAGCCCCCGGAACATACTGTCTTTCCCTGTCTTCTCCTTTATCAGCCCCCGGAACATACTGTCTTTCCCTGTCTTCTCCTTTATCAGCCCCCGGAACATACTGTCTTTCCCTGTCTTCTGCTTTATCAGCCCCCGGAACATATTGTCTTTTCCTGTCTTCTCCTTTATCAGCTAATACCCCCTGGAACATACTGTCTTTCCCTGTCTTCTGCTTTATCAGCCCCCAGAAAATATTGTTTTTCCTGTCTTCTCCTTTATCAGCCCCCGGAACATACTGTCTTTCCCTGTCTTCTGCTTTATCAGCCCCCGGAAAATATTGTTTTTCCTGTCGCGGCTGTGAAGGTGGATGTGGTTGTTAAGAATTAAATTTCACTCGGAACAGGCTTCATTATCTTTTGTATGTGTGTCTCCACGTGCGTGGGCGCGTGACGGAGAGGCTTTGAACACTCACCCCAATTTGTAGCCACACGCGCACACAAACACACACACACACCTCCTCCCTCCACTCTGTTTCCATGCTAGGCAGTTTGCCATGGCAGAGAGAGGTCAGACAACATGTGATTCTGCAGTGGTGGTGTGGAATGCATTCAGCCCCAGTCCCCAGGCTCTGAATGACAACCAGCCAGCCAGCCCAGCCCAGCCCAGCCAGCCCAGCCAGCCAGCCAGCCAGCCAGCCAGCCCAGCCTGCCAGGCAGCCCAGCCAGCCAGCCCAGCCAGGCAGCCCAGCCAGCCAGCCAGCCACAGGTCTACAACACCAGGAACAATACATATGTCCATTTGCTGGACTAAATGGTTGCACTACTTATAGTTTCACTAGTGTTTTCAGAACCACTAAATTACACGCCTTTCAGTTTCAGGGAGGAAAGTCAGTTAGTGTTTGGTCATATGCCCAGTTCTGTTGGGTTTTTGTTTGTTAGTGCGCTGAACCAGACTAATAGTCATTGATGGATTTTGCTCACTGTGTCCTTCCTACCTCAGATATCCAAAACCGTCACATCAAATGAGTTAAAAGCTCAGTCTTAGAATGTTGACGACTATTATACACAATAAAAGAGAAGTCATTGAATTCCCAGATAGATTATGGATTTGGATGTTCAACAGGTTCAAAGAAACTAATTAGGTCCACTGACAGTCAGTACATTCCTCGCCTTTGATTCTGAGTATAGTCCAATTGTGATGGAAGCTGAACTATCACTTTGTCATTCTACTTGACTGGTAACATATTACAATGATAAAAGCAATTAGAACCTTTTGATTCATCTTACCAAAGTATCATATCTTCAGTTATTTTATCCCTGTAAGGATTTTAGTCCACTGTTTACTCAGTTGTTGAAGAAATGCCTGGACTAATAGCTTTCTGAGTTTTTACGATATCATTGTTACAAAAATCTAACACCTCCATTTCATTTAACACCACCATCTCCGTGCCTTCCCAGAAATCAATGTTCCCTTTCTCTCTAATAAGCTTCAAAGAAGCAAAGAGACAGTTGCCATTGTTTTCAGTCTCCACGTCTGGTGTTCACAATGGATGCCCCAAAAATGGCTCCCTGTGAGGCCTACGTCTTTGCCAGTTTTCTGCTTGGAGTTGGGAAAGGAATGGTCCCTGACCCAGTCCAGAAACAACCCCTAGCCTCCACCAACTAGACACTTACTGTACATCTGAAAATAATTGGATAGATATAAGCAATATGGTAGTTGGGTCCACCTTGCCCTCTGATAAACTAAGTGCAACTTCCGCTATATAGCTAATACCCATCCAATCTTCTCAGATCATACACAAATGCCTAATGCTTCTGTTAGGGGATGTTTCTAGACTTGGCCTAATGCTTCTGTTAGGGGCTGTTTCTAGACTTGGCCTAATGCTTCTGTTAGGGGCTGTTTCTAGACTTGGCCTAATGCCTTTGTTAGGGCTGTTTCTAGACTTGGCCTAATGCCTCTGCTAGGGCTGTTTCTAGACTTGGCCTAATGCCTCTGTTAGGGCTGTTTCTAGACTTGGCCTAATGCCTCTGTTAGGGGCTGTTTCTAGACATGGCCTAATGCCTCTGCTAGGGGCTGTTTCTAGACTTGGTCTCATGCCTCTGTTAGGGGCTGGGACTTGGTCCTAATGCTTCTGTTAGGGGCTGTTTCTAGACTTGGCCTAATGCCTCTGTTAGGGCTGTTTCTAGACTTGGCCTAATGCCTCTGTTAGGGCTGTTTCTAGACTTGGTAGGCTGGTAGGCTGGTCCTGTCACCCAGGCTGGTAGGCTGGTCCTGTCGCCTGGTAGGCTGGTCCTGTCGCCCAAGCTGGTCCTGTCGCCCAGGCTGGTCCTGTCGCCCAGGCTGGTCCTGTCACCCAGGCTGGTAGGCTGGTCCTGTCACCCAGGCTGCTAGGATGGTCCTGTCGCCCAGGCTGGTCCTGTCGCCCAGGCTGGTCCTGTCGCCCAGGCTGGTCCTGTCGCCCAGGCTGGTCCTGTCCCAGGCTGGTCCTGTCGCCCAGGCTGGTCCTGTCGCCCAGGCTGGTCCTGTCGCCCAGGCTGGTCCTGTCGCCCAGGCTGGTCCTGTCACCCAGGCTGGTAGGCTGGTCCTGTCACCCAGGCTGGTAGGCTGGTCCTGTCACCCAGGCTGGTCCTGTCACCCAGGCTGGTAGGCTGGTCCTGTCACCCAGGCTGGTCCTGTCACCCAGGCTGGTAGGCTGGTCCTGTCACCCAGGCTGGTCCTGTCGCCCAGGCTGGTAGGCTGGTAGGCTGGTCCTGTCACCCAAACTGGTCCTGTCACCCAAACTGGTCCTGTCACCCAGGCTGGTAGGCTGGTCCTGTCACCCAGGCTGGTAGGCTGGTCCTGTCACCCAGGCTGGTAGGCTGGTCCTGTCACCCAGGCTGGTAGGCTGGTCCTGTCACCCAGGCTGGTAGGCTGGTCCTGTCACCCAGGCTGGTAGGCTGGTCCTGTCACCCAGGCTGGTAGGCTGGTCCTGTCACCCAGGCTGGTAGGCTGGTCCTGTCACCCAGGCTGGTCCTGTCGCCCAGGCTGGTCCTGTCACCCAGGCTGGTAGGCTGGTCCTGTCACCCATGCTGGTCCTGTCACCCAGGCTGGTAGGCTGGTCCTGTCACCCAGGCTGGTCCTGTCACCCAGGCTGGTAGGCTGGTCCTGTCACCCAGGCTGGTCCTGTCACCCAGGCTGGTAGGCTGGTCCTGTCACCCAGGCTGGTCCTGTCACCCAGGCTGGTAGGCTGGTCCTGTCACCCAGGCTGGTCCTGTCACCCAGGCTGGTAGGCTGGTCCTGTCACCCAGGCTGGTCCTGTCACCCAGGCTGGTCCTGTCACCAGGCAGGCTGGTCCTGTCACCCAGGCTGGTCCTGTCACCCAGGCTGGTCCGGTCACCCAGGCTGGTAGGCTGGTCCTGTCACCCAGGCTGGTCCGGTCACCCAGGCTGGTCCTGGTCACCCAGGCACCCAGGCTGGTCCTGTCACCCAGGCTGGTCCTGTCACACAGACTGCTGCTTGTTCCCGTGTCACAGGATCAGGCCCCCAGTCTTACATCTGTCTGACATTTAGCTCCTTTGTTTGTGTCAGCGTTCCATGGGTGCGTCACGACATCATTTCAGCTCAGAGGACAGGGCTAGACAGTGTGTGTGTGTGTGTGTGTGTGTGTGTGTGTGTGTGTGTGTGTGTGTGTGTGTGTGTGTGTGTGTGTGTGTGTGTGTGTGTGTGTGTGTGTGTGTGTGTGTGTGTGTGTGTGTGTGTGTGTGTGTGTGTGTGTGTGTGTGTGTGTGTGTGTGTGTGTGTGTGTGTGTGTGTTTTGTGCACATGTGCGTGTGTACACGTGAGGTGTGTGTTTTGGCACATGGCGGTGCGCGCGCACACGTGTCTCTGTATATATAATGTCCATGTGTGTAATGGAGCAGGAGGCATCACCTTGTCAGACCTCCAGCTAAGCAGCATCACCGCTACAGGCATCTGTCTTCATGAGGGAGGGAGGGAGGGATCTGGCTGTACCGCTGCTGCAGGGTCAAGAGATTACAAACTCAATTGTGCTCCTCAGGCGAAGGTTTGTCTGCTCAGCAACTTCCTCCCGGTGACAGATGAGAGCGAGGGAGGGAAAAGGAGGAGAGGATGCCCCGCTGCCTCGTCCTCCTCCAGACATCCTCCTCTCTCGCCCTGTGTGTGTCACAATCTGAGGCTTGATGACCAGACAGCTTCTCCTGTACCATCTCCACTCCATTACAGCTTCTCCTGTACCACCTCCACTCCATTACAGCTTCTCCTGTACCACCTCCATTACAGCTCCAAACTCCATTACAGCTTCTCCTGTACCACCTCCACTCCATTACAGCTTCTCCTGTACCACCTCATTACACTCCACCTCCACTCCAACACAGCTTCTCCTGTACCACCTCCACTCCAACACAGCTTCTCCTGTACCACCTCCACTCCAACCAACCACCTCCACTCCAACACAGTACCACCTTCCTGTACCACCTCCACAGCTCCTGTACCACCTCCACTCCAACACAGCTTCTCCTGTAGCTTCTCCTGTACCACCTCCACTCCAACACCTCCACTCCAACACAGCTTCTCCTGTCCAACACAGCTTCTCCTGTAGCACCTCCACTCCAACACAGCTTCTCCTGTAGCACCTCCACTCCAACACAGCTTCTCCTCCAACACAGCTTCTCCTGTACCACCTCTACTCCAACACAGCTTCTCCTGTACCACCTCTACTCCAACACAGCTTCTCCAAATCAAATCAAATCAAATCAAATTTATTTGTCACATACACATGGTTAGCAGATGTTAAATGCGAGTGTAGCGAAATGCTTGTGCCTCTAGTTCCGACAATGCAGTGATAACCAACAAGTAATCTAACTAACAATTCCAAAACTACTGTCTTATACACAGTGTAAGGGGATAAGGAACATGTACATAAGGATATATGAATGAGTGATGGTACAGAGCAGCATACAGTAGATGGTATCGAGTACAGTATATACATATGAGATGAGTGTGTAGACAAAGTAAACAAAGTGGCATAGTTAAAGTGGCTAGTGATACATGTGTTACATAAGGATGCAGTCGATGATGCAGAGTACAGTATATGCATATGAGATGAATAATGTAGGGTAAGTAACATTATATAAGGTAGCATTGTTTAAAGTGGCTAGTGATATATTTACATCATTTCCCATCAATTCCCATTATTAAAATGGCTGGAGTTGGGTCAGTGTCAATGACAATGTGTTGGCAGCAGCCACTCAATGTTAGTGGTGGCTGTTTAACAGTCTGATGGCCTTGAGATAGAAGCTGTTTTTCAGTCTCTCGGTACCAGCTTTGATGCACCTGTACTGACCTCGCTTTCTGGATGATAGCGGGGTGAACAGGCAGTGGTTCGGGTGGTTGATGTCCTTGATGATCTTTATGGCCTTCCTGTAACAACGGGTGGTGTAGGTGTCCTGGAGGGCAGGTAGTTTGCCCCCGGTGATGCGTTGTGCAGTCCTCACTACCCTCTGGAGAGCCTTACGGTTGAGGGCGGAGCAGTTGCCGTACCAGGCGGTGATACAGCCCGCCAGGATGCTCTCGATTGTGCATCTGTAGAAGTTTGTGAGTGCTTTTGGTGACAAGCCAAATTTCTTCAGCCTCCTGAGGTTGAATAGGCGCTGCTGCGCCTTCTTCACGACGCTGTCAGTGTGAGTGGACCAATTCAGTTTGTCTGTGATGTGTATGCCGAGGAACTTAAAACTAGCTACCCTCTCCACTACTGTTCCATCGATGTGGATAGGGGGTGTTCCCTCTGCTGTTTCCTGAAGTCCACAATCATCTCCTTAGTTTTGTTGACGTTGAGTGTGAGGTTATTTTCCTGACACCACACTCCGAGGGCCCTCACCTCCTCCCTGTAGGCCGTCTCGTCGTTGTTGGTAATCAAGCCTACCACTGTTGTGTCGTCCGCAAACTTGATGATTGAGTTGGAGGCGTGCGTGGCCACGCAGTCGTGGGTGAACAGGGAGTACAGGAGAGGGCTCAGAACGCACCCTTGTGGGGCCCCGTGTTGAGGATCAGCGGGGAGGAGATGTTGTTGCCTACCCTCACCACCTGGGGGCGGCCCGTCAGGAAGTCCAGTACCCAGTTGCACAGGGGGGGTCGAGACCCAGGGTCTCGAGCTTGATGACGAGCTTGGAGGGTACTATGGTGTTGAATGCCGAGCTGTAGTCGATGAACAGCATTCTCACATAGGTATTCCTCCTGTCCAGGTGGGTTAGGGCAGTGTGCAGTGTGGTTGAGATTGCATCGTCTGTGGACCTATTTGGGCGGTAAGCAAATTGGAGTGGGTCTAGGGTGTCAGTTAGGGTGGAGGTGATATGGTCCTTGACTAGTCTCTCAAAGCACTTCATGATGACGGAAGTGAGTGCTACGGGGCGGTAGTCGTTTAGCTCAGTTACCTTAGCTTTCTTGGGAACAGGAAGAATGGTGGCCCTCTTGAAGCATGTGGGAACAGCAGACTGGTATAGGGATTGATTGAATATGTCCGTAAACACACCGGCCAGCTGGTCTGCGCATGCTCTGAGGGCGCGGCTGGGGATGCCGTCTGGGCCTGCAGCCTTGCGAGGGTTAACACGTTTAAATGTCTTACTCACCTCGGCTGCAGTGAAGGAGAGACCGCATGTTTCCGTTGCAGGCCGTGTCAGTGGCACTGTATTATTCCTCAAAGCGGGCAAAAAAGTTATTTAGTCTGCCTGGGAGCAAGACATCCTGGTCCGTGACTGGGCTGGATTTCATCTTGTAGTCCGTGATTGACAGTAGACCCTGCCACATGCCTCTTGTGTCTGAGCCATTGAATTGAGATTCCACTTTGTCTCTGTACTGACGCTTAGCTTGTTTAATAGCCTTGCGGAGGGAATAGCTGCACTGTTTGTATTCAGTCATGTTGCCAGACACCTTGCCCTGATTAAAAGCAGTGGTTCGCGCTTTCAGTTTCACGCGAATGCTGCCATCAATCCACGGTTTCTGGTTCTGGTCCTGTACCACCTCCACTCCAACACAGCTTCTCCTGTACCACCTCCACTCCAATAACAGCCTGTGGGAAGAGCTCTGTCAAACCAGGAGTGTAACCTGGACACTTCGTATATTTTTTTTCTTTTTTTCCATAACAATAAAATTCATAGAAAATATATTGTAACTTAACATTATTACTAGTGCCACAGTACAATATTATTTTAACTATGGGATAGGTGTTCTTGTCTTTTCACATGTATAGATTCACATGTTTTCTTTCATCTGTGAGCAAGCAGCCAGGACAGAGAGACCAAGAGCCAACCACTTCCCACAGGGGCTGAGTGAACACAGATGGGGAACTCTTTTCCTTTGGCCCACTATCAAAGCTAACACTCACCTCAGGAGAGAGACGCGTTCATAAACTCCCTCTCTATCTCCATTTCCCTATTATCAAATCAAAATGTAGCCATGAAACGGTTTGTTAGCTGACTGAAATCCAATCCATTTCACTGACAGTATTGCCACTAAAGGAGGTGGATTTGTGATGGGGATAAAGGGAGATTGTGGAGGAAAATAACAAGTTTTAATACTTAAGATTCCCTGGAGTTCTTTGAAGTCTGGTTTTGAAAGCAGACATGGTAATTGTCCCTGGGGGAATTCACGTGTGTGTGTGAAGTTGGGTAAAGCCGTGTGCTAGGTAAAGAGGTTGTGTAATGCAGTGCACATGTACAATACTCTGCCCACTAACACAAATGTACATTCAACACATGTACAATACTCTGCCCACTAACACAAATGTACATTCAACACATGTACAATACTCTGCCCACTAACACAAATGTACATTCAACACATGTATAATACTCTGCCCACTAACACAAATGTACATTCAACACATGTACAATAGTCTGCCCACTAACACAAATGTACATTCAACACATGTACAATAGTCTGCCCACTAACACAAATGTACATTCAACACATGTATAATACTCTGCCCACTAACACAAATGTACATTCAACACATGTACAATACTCTGCCCACTAACACAAATGTACATTCAACACATGTACAATAGTCTGCCCACTCAACACAAATAACACAAATGTACATTCAACACATGTACAATAGTCTGCCCACTAACACAAATGTACATTCAACACATGTACAATAGTCTGCCCACTAACACAAATGTACATTCAACACATGTACAATAGTCTGCCCACTAACACAAATGTACATTCAACACATGTACACAAATAGTCTGCACTAACACAAAGTACATTCAACACTGTACAATAGTCTGACTAACACAAATGTACATTCACACATGTACATAGTCTGCCCACTAACACAAATGTACATTCAACACATGTACAATAGTCTGCCCACTAACACAAATGTACATTCAACACACATTGTATAATACTCTGCCCACTAACACAAATGTACATTCAACACATGTACAATAGTCTGCCCACTAACACAAATGTACATTCAACACATGTATAATACTCTGCCCATAACACAAATGTACATTCAACACACAGTCTGCCCACTAACACAAATGTACATTCAACACATATAATATTTCACTAACACAAATGTACATTCAACACATGCTATTCTGGCCCACTAACACAAATGTACATTCAACACATGCTATTTAATACTCTGCCCACTAACACAAATGTACATTCAACACATGTAGAGTCTGCCCACTCAAACACAAATGTACATTCAACACATGTACAATACTTTTTTGCCCACTAACACAAATGTACATTCAACAAAACGGTCTGCCCATATGTACATTCAACACATGTACAAGCCCACTAACACAAATGTACATTCAACACATGTACAATAGGTCTTAACACAAATGTACATTCAACACATGTATAGCCCACTAACACAAATGTACATCAACACATGTACAAGCCCACTAACACAAATGTACATTCAACACATGTACAACGGTCTGCCCACTAACACAAATGTACATTCAACACATGTATAATACTCCACTAACACAAATGTACATTCAACACATGTATAATACTCTGCCCACTAAACACAAATGTACATTCAACACATGTACAATAGTTATCACTAATCACAAATGTACATTCAACACATGTACAATAGTCTGCCCACTAACACAAATGTACATTCAACACATGTACAATATCTGCCCACTAACACAAATGTACATTCAACACATGTACAATAGTCTGCCCACTAACACAAATGTACATTCAACACATGTACAATAGTCTTTAACACAAATGTACATTCAACACATGTAGTAATACTCTGCCCACTAACACTGTACATTCAACACAGAGTCTGCCCACTAACACAAATGACATTCAACACATGTACAAAGTCTGCCCACTAACACAAATGTACATTCAACACATGTATAATACTCTGCCCACTAACACAAATGTACATTCAACACATGTACAATAGTCTGCCCACTAACACAAATGTACATTCAACACATGTACAATAGTCTGCCCACTAACACAAATGTACATTCAACACATGTACAATAGTCTGCCCACTAACACAAATGTACATTCAACACATGTACAATAGTCTGCCCACTAACACAAATGTACATTCAACACATGTACAATAGTCTGCCCACTAACACAAATGTACATTCAACACATGTACAATAGTCTGCCCACTAACACAAATGTACATTCAACACATGGTAATAGTCTGCCCACTAACACAAATGTACATTCAACACATGTACAATAGTCTGCCCACTAACACAAATGTACATTCAACACATGTACCTCTGCCCACTAACACAAATGTACATTCAACACATGTATAATAGTCTGCCCACTAACACAAATGTACATTCAACACATGTACAATAGTCTGCCCACTAACACAAATGTACATTCAACACATGTATAATACTCTGCCCACTAACACAAATGTACATTCAACACTAGTACTGCCCACTAACACAAATGTACATTCAACACATGTATAATACTGCCCACTAACACAAATGTACATTCAACACATGTACAATAGTCTGCCCACTAACACAAATGTACATTACATGAGTTCACTAACACAAATGTACATTCAACACATGTACAAGGTAACACAAATGTACATTCAACACATGTACAACGGTCTTATTCAACACATGTACAATGTGCCCACTAACACAAATGTACATTCAACACAGTACAACGGTCTGCCCACTAACACAAATGTACATTCAACACAGACATTCAACACATGTAGGTCTGCCCACTAACACCATGTACGTTCAAATGTACATTCAACACACTGGGATGTACATTCAACACATGTATAAACTCTGCCCACTAACACAAATGTACATTCAACACATGTACAATACTCTGTAACACAAAGTACATTCAACACATGTACAACGTTGTCTGTCAGAACACAAAGACTTCAGACAGAGAGGTAACTGTACTTATACTGTAGATCAGACCTGCCGATGCCATGTACATTCCAACACTGGGAAAAGTTGTTGTCAGAACCAAATGTACATTCAACACATGTAGGTGCAGTCATTCCATGATTTTATGGTGTATTATTATTACACTGTAGTTCTATATTTCCTCTAGCATTTTTGTCTAAGTGCTATTTGGTAACTTTTTGTCAAGTGCTATTTAGATGTTTAGACAGTTTACAGAGACACTGTAGGCTTATACTGTAGATCAGAAGAGATGCGAATTTACAACGTTTCAACACTGGGTTAAAAGTTGTTGTCAGAACCTAGTAGACTTCAGACAGAGAGGTAACTGTAGGCTTATACTGTAGATCAGACCTGATGCCAGGAACGTTCCAACACTGGGAAAAGTTGTTGTCAGAACCTAGTAGACTTCAGACAGAGAGGTAACTGTAGTCTTATACTGTAGATCAGACCTGATGCCAGGAACGTTCCAACACTGGGAAAAGTTGTTGTCAGAACCTAGTAGACTTCAGACAGAGAGGTAACTGTAGGCTTATACTGTAGATCAGACCTGATGCCAGGAACGTTCCAACACTGGGAAAAGTTGTTGAGTCTAAAAACACTGTGGGTGTTGTGAGGCCGTCCTGTTTTCTTGCCGCTCGAGGCCCACCACAGGAGGTGAAGTCATAAACAGGGCTGGGAAAATGGGACTTCGCTATGCGAGGCAACTGGTGTAAATCTCCCTGTGCAAACACATGACTTCATTACACCTGTCATCACTAAAGCTAAATTGCTAATGTGTCTCTTGCTAGCTCTTCACTGAGGCTCTCTGCGATTTGAATCGTCATGTTTGTGGAGCCCTGAGGTAAAATAAATAAACCATGATGCTCCGACCCACTTGTCAAACTGCAGGAGCTTTAAAGTCCCAGTGCAGTCAAAAAATAAATGAAATGTTCTTGTGTTTTATATAGTTGTCCACACGGAGTTGGGATATTACTGTAACATTTTGAAAATGATGATAGTGTGCTTTTAGTGTAAGCGGTTTGAAAAGACCGCCTAAAATGTCAGCCTGTTTATGTGGGCTGGCGTTTTGGCCTGACTGGTGACATCACCAGGCAGTAAATGAGTTAATAGACCAATAAGAGAGTTCCAGACCTCTCTGCCAATAACAGCTAGTTTTCACTATTCCCCTCCCCTCTCAAAACACTGATAAACACTTCTAGATAAATTATTGCTTGAGCAATCTTTGCTAAGAAGTTATTTTTGCTTCTTTTTGACCATTTTAATTGAAAACAATCATAGTAAGGTACTTAATTGTTACCCATAATTGATTTGATATTGAGATAAAAACGACTCCATTGGACCTTTTAAAAGCTTTAATCTTTCATTAAAACAATAACAAACTGGTTTTGTTAAAAAGCTGAGGGATGGGCCTGGACAAATGTAACATTGGAGAAACAAACATTGGAGGTCATATGTTGGGTTCTGATGGGGTGTGACAGTTGAACTAAGCTCATGAGACATAAGTTATGTTCTTAAAAACAATTGTATAAAATATGTATAAGTCAAAAAATGTATGAAGTAACTAATGATTTTACATATACATTTCAGTAATTTATCAAATACTCTTATCCACAGCGACTGACAGTAAGGGCATTCATATTAAGATAGCTAGGTGAGACAACCACATCACAGTCGTAGTAAGTACATTAAAGAGAAAATAAAGAGATTATCAGCAAATCCAGAGCTAGTAGGATAAGTAAGTGCAATGTTGTTGTTTTGTTTTTTTTTTTTTGGGTGGGGGGGACTGGTTCCACCAATGGGGTGCCAGGACAGAGAAGACCTTTGATTGGGCTGAACGGGAGCTGTTTCAGTTCAGCAGTTAAAGAGGACAATATTAGCTTTCATTATCAATTGTGTCATAGTTACAACTCAAAACCAAGTCTTGCGTGCGCTAGCTAGCTACTCCATTTATGTTAGCGCTAACAGTCAGTGTGCCAGGAGAGACTATGTGATAAGACCTTTTATAATTATCCACATAAAACAGTCTTTGTTCTTCAGATACACTTAAATCAACACCAGAGGTCCCAGTATGGCTATATTGGAAAGAAAAGTCCTCATGTTTAGCCTGGGTATGTAGCTGTGAATTAGCAGTCGAGCGGACTGACACAATGGAATAATTGAAGACCCTCCTTGCCGGCTCAGAGCTCCTAATAAACGCATGTCTTTCCTCGGCTTGAGGATATTAATAATGTTAATAAAAATGAGTCAGCGTTGGACAGTCTTAGATAATTAATGTGCACTCTCCTACTTGACACCGGTTGATTCTGTGGCTGAAGGACAGTCTGTAATACAGCAGTTTCATATTGATTTGGATTACTTTCTCATCATGTTCTTGTGGTGAAAGTTGTGGCAATGAAGATGTTCAGCCATTCAACATAAATGTGTTGTTATGCTACTGAAGGAGTGTTGTCAGCTTCTTGGCAATTTCAGACTTGTTTGGGTGCTTCCTGTTACTAAAGCAAATGGTTTATAAAGATGGAATCCTTAAGGTGGTCAGTCACTTTGTTCTTCAGGATGTCTGCCTTCTACAAATACTTCTCTTTACTAGATTTTCCACCGCTCCTTTACTTTGTAATTTGTTCAGAAACATTAAATGTAACACATTTTAAAAGATTTCCTAGGAATAAACGGCTACAAAGCTACAATCAGCTGGATGAGAATGAATGGGTGGAACAAGAATGACTATGTTGAAGCTCAGTGATCTGAAAAGCCACCCTCCACCACTATCATTTATTTTAGCTTGAAGCGGGTTTACAGTGAAGACACAGGTCACATGACCCATCAACGGGACTCAGACCAGTACATCTGTTTCTTTACTCTCAGTGTGAAACCAGCCTTGACAAAGCCTTAGTATTTTGGGTTTTTCACCCACTCTCTCTTTTTTTCTGTCTTTGTCTCTCTCTGTTTCTCTCTTTCTATCTTTCTCTTTTGATTTATCTGCCTCTTCTCTCTCTCTATCCATCTCTGTCTCTCCCTCTCTTCCCACCCTCCCTCTCTTCCCACCCTCCCTCTCTTCCCACCCTCCCTCTCTTCCCACTCTCCCTCTCTTCCCACTCTCCCTCTCTTCCCTCCCTCCCTCTCTTCCCACTCTCCCTCTCTTCCCACCCTCCCCCTCTTCCCACCTTCCCTCTCTTCCCACCTTTCCCACCCCCTCTCTTCCCACCCTCCCTCTCTTCCCACTCTCCCTCTCTTCCCTCCCTCCCTCTCTTCCCACCCTGCCTCTCTTCCCACCCTGCCTCTCTTCCCACTCTCCCTCTCCCTTCCCTCCCTCCCTCTCTTCCCACCCTCCCTCTCTTCCCACCCTCCCTCTCTTCCCTGCCCCTCCCTCTCTTCCCACCCTCCCTCTCTTCCCACCCTCCCTCTCTTCCCACCCTCCCTCTCTTCCCACCCTCCCTCTCTTCCCACCCTCCCTCTCTTCCCACCCTCCCTCTCTTCCCACCCTCCCTCTCTTCCCTCCCTTTGTTAAAAGCCTCCTCCACAGCTCCCTGCTCCTGTGGCTCAGTAGCTCCCTGCTCCTGTGGCTCAGTAGCTCCCTGCTCCTGTGGCTCAGTAGCTCCCTGCCAATGAAGGCCTTTTTATTGGGCTGAGATTGAGTGCAGCCAAGCGGGGCCTGACCAGGCAGGGCCAAAGCCACAGCCACACAGGCCCATTACCACCACTGCTGCCGCACAGCGCCTGGCCTCAGAGAGAGAGAGGAGATTGCTTGTCTCTGCCTCCCCTAATTGCCGACAGCAGCTGAAAAGGACCAGGGAGAGTGAGAGGGGGGAGGCAGAGCAAACAGTATTGGCTTGTTCACCAGTCATAGACCAGCAGCATGGACCCATACAGCTTATAGGGCTCTTGCTGTTATGTTGGAAGCACAGAGCTGTGTTTTTCTGTAGTTTTGAGCCGTGCAGGGTGGAGTTCACCCTACTTGTTGATCTGATGTCACGTTAGCAGTTTACCTACTTGTGATTGAGGTTTGTGTTTGACGAGGGTGAACTGCTCCTAGATCTGTGCCGAGGGCCAACTTCTATCCCATGTCTTTGTGAGGGGACAGAGGTGGGCACAGCCTTTGGGGGCCTTGATGTACTTTCTCTGCCCCTTGAATGATCCTGTAATATCCTCCTCACCCAGCCAACATCCCCGTCCTGCAGAGTATGTCTCTGGTCTCCAATGGACTCTGTGAATTTCATATTATTACAGGCGCTTATTGTTGCAGCCCGCTGGCAATATCCCAGCAAATTGAAAAGAATGGGCCTCTTATTAACTTGGCTGAGGCGGATGGCGAGGCTGCAAGCCATTTTTTTCCTTTCCTTTTCCCCACTGTGTTTATAGGGGGTTGTTTTCATTCAAGAGCCTCTCTTTTCTGAAATGTCTGTACTGTAGGGAAGGTGGCTAACCCACCACTCACCACCTGAGAAACTATTATTAAAGAGCTGCAGTATGTTGAGCCGCGGAATCCTTAGCAGGCTGAAGACTCTCAAAGAAGAGCTAGCTAGTTCACTGTGTTCACTCTCCTTGAACACCCAAAAACACTTTTTTAATGAGGGTATCGTTGCAAAACTAAAAGAAGGTGCCTGTAACATTGCTGAGAGAGTTGCCGTTGTCAGTGAAACCATAGCAACATTGGCAGCAATCAAAACTGCCGGTGCCCGCTTGCTAACGATTTGGAAATTCTCCAAACTTTTGGAAGAGTTGCACATTTTGGACACATCTTCCCAGTGTTTGTGACTGTGATAGAATTAGCACGAAACTAGCAATTGAACACTTGAGCCAGTTTGAGGTCCAATCTGCCCTCATATTTTCATCAAGTCTAAGACATTTGCATGATTCAAGACAGAAGATTTTGAGAACCTAGACTCAAAACTCAATATATATTTTTAATATACTTTCTTTGTTGGGATGCAGTTTAATTTAAAACATTAGGGCAAACTGTACAAATGTGGCTCTTAATTAAAAATGTTAAGCTTTTAATGATGTCAAACCTTCAGTGTGTACGAGGCCTACGTTATCAGAGAGGTTTTGGAATATGGAACAATGAAGGTTTTTATGGAGTCAGAGTTGTATCCCTTTGTTAGCGTGTGTATCTTGACCTCATTAGATCATGCCTGATGCATTTGGAGTGTTTGAGTGAGCCACTGCTACGGCCCAATGTTTCATACCTTTTTGATTAGCATGGTATGGAAACAATTAGACTCGGGGAGGGGAGGCAAAGCCGGCTCCATTCGACAGCTTTAAATGCTAATTGGCTAATGGAGGATGAAAGAGCAGGCGACCGGCTGCGTTTTTGACATGAGCTCACTCAGACGCTGGATTCAGCTACTCTCAATTCATCTGGATTTAGACGGACCACCACAGCCACCATTTTGTTTTCCTTTCAAAGCCTGTAAAAATACTACTACTGCCATCTCAAATCTGAATGTGCTTACACACTCCCAAGTTAGCTTTAAGTCAGAATATTCAAGCACGCATCACAGCAGGCGAAAACACATGTAAGGGAAGCGTTTGACGTCTTCTGTAATGGACTGGCTGCACCGGTCTTATAAATACACCTCCTCCATAGCCAAGTGGAACAAGGAGGCCTCTCTTCCTCCAGACTGACGTTCATAATTACCGTAGTGGGATGCTTGCTTTAGGATATGGGCTATTTCCCCTGACTGAGATGATAGAGGAGGGATAGCTATACAGTATGATATAGGACTTCCATCTTTTCTGTGGACAACCCCTGTGTTCGCTAACCCTCGTAACCACTCGGAATGTTGCAAAATTGGTGAGAGATTTATGGAGCTACTCTCCCACTTTAGCAGAGAAGCACTCAAAGGTTGAATCTCACACTTCGCTAGCGGAGTGTCATTCAGAGCCGGTCTGCAAAACACAATCACTACTAGTGTGTTTCTATCGGGTTCTACAACAAGCCGCCACTGTGGAATCCCTGTTGAGCTTCAGAGGGTGTTCAATGATGTTTCATCACATGTGGTTATTACGGTCAGTTCAGCGTTGACTGGGAAGTGTAATAAGCAGCCCCATCACCTCTCCCAGTTTGTCAGGAACCACACAAACTGTCTGTCTTGTCGATTCTCCTAAAAGCCCTGGATTTGTCTCAACCTTCAGTGCTGCTCTGAAGAGAGACAGAGGGGGTGTAGAGGAAAGAAGCGAGCCGTCATGAAAAGCCGCCGCTTCCTGATTTCGCAGAGATGCAATCACGGCACTATCTGATAGACGTGCTGGAGGAAATTAGATGAGCTGAGAGCCGCTTCACCTGGACAGATTGGAAAGATGACTCCTTTGTCATGAAAGTGTCAGTCAATTCCCCCTACTGTCACCTGAACAACCAATCAGAGGGAGGGAGAGATGTTTCTTCTTTCCAGGGCTCCATGCTTTGCAGTGGGAGTGTTAATTAACAGCAACAAATATGTTTTATTGTCAAATACACCGGACAAGTGCAGTGAAATGTGTTGTTTTACAGGGTCTTCCATAGTAGTATGGCGCACCTGGAGCAAATTAGGTTTAAGTACCTTGCTCAAGGGCACACCGGCAGACGTTTTACCCTGTCTGCTCGGGTTTTCGAATCAGCAACCTTTTGGTTTCTGGCCCAACCTGCCACCCTACCTGCCACCCTATCTATGTATCAACAGTACTGTACTGTCTGGAGCTCGGGCCTGAAAGAGATGTCATATTGTGTAAATAATAAATCTGTCACGGTAGAGAGATGATTACAGCTGTAATAACAAGCTACAACATGATGATACCAATTTGGTAACACTTCATTTTAAGGGTCCATAGTAAACCACTTGTAAGGCATTTACAGTTTGCTCACCATTTATAAATCATTACTCCCACATGTGTAAATGTTAGTAAGCTAGTTATTCAGACATTAATATATATTTCCTTTAGCGTCCTGTGTTGTGTGCTTGTTTTTGATTTTAAACCAGGTACTGCTGGAATGGCTACCAATAACATGGCCTTCGTTTTGTGAGAAATTACACTGGTCACTCAAAAAATTTATGAAGTATTTTAAAAATATTAATAGGACTCAATTTAGATTAGGTACTGCAAAAATAATTGACTAATGATTAGTAAATGTCTTAATAATGTGGGTGTAATGATTAATACATGGTGAACACACAATTTATAAATGCCTTCTAAATGGTTTATTATGGAACCTTATAATGAAGTGTTACCAATGATTTAATTTCCCCCACATCCAGCCCCTCCCTCTTTTTTCTACCACTATGTCTTTATAAAATCATGTTTTGTAGAACAGATGATGATGTATGTAGAATGATGATGTATGTAGAATGATGATGTATGTAGAACAGATGATGATGTATGTAGAACAGATGATGATGTATGTAGAACAGATGATGATGTATGTAGAACAGATGATGATGTATGTAGAACAGATGATGATGTATGTAGAACAGATGATGATGTATGTAGAATGATGATGATGTATGTAGAACATGATGATGATGTATGTAGAACAGATGATGATGTATGTAGAACAGATGATGATGTATGTAGAACAGATGAAGATGTATGTAGAATGATGATGATGATTATGTAGAAGAGATGATGATGTATGTAGAACAGATGAAGATGTATGTAGAATGATGATGATGATTATGTATGTAGAATGATGATGATGTATGTAGAACAGATGATGATGTATGTAGAATGATGATGATGTATGTAGAACAGATGATGATGTATGTAGAATGATGATGATGTATGTAGAACAGATGATGATGTATGTAGAATGATGATGATGTATGTAGAACAGATGATGATGTATGTAGAATGATGATGATGTATGTAGAATGATGATGATGTATGTAGAATGATGATGATGTATGTAGAATGATGATGATGTATGTAGAATGATGATGATGTATGTAGAACAGATGATGATGTATGTAGAATGATGATGATGTATGTAGAATGATGATGATGTATGTAGAATGATGATGATGATGTATGTAGAACAGATGATGATGTATGTAGAATGATGATGATGTATGTAGAACAGATGATGATGTATGTAGAACAGATGATGATGTATGTAGAATGATGATGATGTATGTAGAATGATGATGATGTATGTAGAATGATGATGATGTATGTAGAATGATGATGTATGTAGAACAGATGATGATGTATGTAGAACAGATGATGATGTATGTAGAATGATGATGATGTATGTAGAACAGATGATGATGTATGTAGAACAGATGATGATGTATGTAGAATGATGATGATGTATGTAGAATGATGATGATGTATGTAGAACATATGATGATGTATGTAGAACAGATGATGATGTATGTAGAACAGATGATGATGTATGTAGAACAGATGATGATGTATGTAGAACGATGATGATGATTATGTATGTAGAATGATGATGTATGTAGAACAGATGAAGATGTATGTAGAATGATGATGATGTATGTAGAATGATGATAATGTATGTAGAACAGATGATGATGTATGTAGAATGATGATGATGTATGTAGAACAGATGATGATGATGTATGTAGAATGATGATGATGTATGTAGAATGATGATGATGTATGTAGAACAGATGATGATGTATGTAGAATGATGATGATGTATGTAGAATGATGATGATGTATGTAGAATGATGATGATGTATGTAGAACTGATGATGATGTATGTAGAATGATGATGATGTATGTAGAACTGATGATGATGTATGTAGAATGATGATGATGTATGTAGAATGATGATGTCATGTTGCGTAACCCCTCTGATTGTGGTGTCTCAGTGTCGTGTTTGTTTCATAATGTCCTGACAAGTTATAAGGTGTTACGCCACCCTTTCCACAGGGATGTAGAGATTCCATGTAAACATGCTTCAATTAAAAAATGAGAACCTTTTATTCCAGGTTATATTGCTTTCATGTCTATGGTATTACTCTGATAATAACAGGTTCTATCTACCTGTAGGTTCTCTGTCCTTCCTGACCAGGATGTGTCAGTCTAACAGCAATGAAGGTTCCCAGTGTCACCACTCCTGTCTGTCCTTAGGAAAAGCAGTGCTCTGACTGTTTCTGTGTTTCCTGCAGTTTCCTCAGACCTGCGAGGAGTCTGGATCTCCGTTCGTCTTCGTCTGCACCAACCCTCAGGAGCTGCTGGTGAAATTCCCCATGAAAGGGAAACATAAGATCTGTAAGTGCTGCGTCTTTCTGTGTCGCAGAGTAGATCCCAACGAGTTTGGTTGAGCTTTCTGTGTCGCAGAGTAGATCCCAACAAGTCTGGTTGAGCTTTCTGTGTCGCAGAGTAGATCCCAACGAGTCTGGTTGAGCTTTCTGTGTCGCAGAGTAGATCCCAACGAGTCTGGTTGAGCTTTCTGTGTCGCAGAGTAGATCCCAACGAGTCTGGTTGAGCTTTCTGTGTCGCAGAGTAGATCCCAACGAGTCTGGTTGAGCTTTCTGTGTCGCAGAGTAGATCCCAACGAGTCTGGTTGAGCTTTCTGTGTCGCAGAGTAGATACCAACGAGTCTGGTAGAGCTTTCTGTGTCGCAGAGTAGATCCCAACAAGTCTGGTTGAGCTTTCGTGTCGCAGAGTAGATCCCAACGAGTTTGGTTGAGCTTTCTGTGTCGCAGAGTAGATCCCAACGAGTCTGGTTGAGCTTTCTGTGTCACAGAGTAGTAGATCCCAACGAGTTTGGTTGAGCTTTCTGTGTCGCAGAGTAGATACCAACGAGTCTGGTTGAGCTTTCTGTGTCGCAGAGTAGATACCAACGAGTTTGGTTGAGCTTTCTGTGTCGCAGAGTAGATCCCAACGAGTCTGGTTGAGCTTTCTGTGTCGCAGAGTAGATCCCAACGAGTCGCTGCATGTACACACACACACACACACACACACACACACACACACACACACACACACACACACACACACACACACACACACACACACACACACACACACACACACACACACACACACACACACACACATAGGTCTTGTGGAAAAATGAACATGTTTTGCAAAATATTTTTTTAAATATTAATGTGCTCACAAAGTCTCTCAAAGAGCAATCTGTAAAGACAAGACGTTGTTGTCCAGGGGATGTGGGAGACTAGCTACTGTAGTGTCAGTGTTGTTAATGTATGGTGTGATTTCTAATAGGTCAGGGATGTACCTGCAAGCTCTTTTGTTCATATTTGACAAACTCCTGAGACATGAAGGGTTGTTTATGTCCCCCTCTCCCGTCTCCGGTCCTTTAAGATGGACGGTGGGTCTTTGGGAGATTCAAGGTGAAAGACTAGCACTGCCCTTGATCAGTATGGGAGGATTTCAGTTGTATTGTGAAGGGGTGAATTCAAGCAACAGCCCAGAGGGTTAAGGTGCTTGTGCTCATAAACAACAACAATAGATATATCATCTGAGGAAACCATTTAGTCATAATTCTGCATTTGCTAACTGGTTCCACTCCCATTGATTTGCACGGAGTTATGGTAATGCTAAGCTGTGATCTAACTGCACTAACCCAAATCTTAGATCCCTGATGTTGAGTCCATAGACCACTAAGTCTAGGCATCCATTCTAAACAGTAACATGTATATTTTGAATGCACTATCCCTTTAATACATTGAATAATGCCTTATTACCTTTATATTGAGTGTAACCTATAAGATATCCAACTAGTCCCCAGACAGTTCATTTCTAGCACACTATTGGACCTGTCATCTCCTCTTTATATCCAGCTAGTATTTCACCCTCTATTACTCTGCAGCCTCTGAAGGCTCAGAACCATCTCCAGGGAGACCACCTGTGAACCCCACACAAGTGCTGGTGGGTGGGTGGGAGGGGGGGGGGTGGTTTCTGTGTGTTTTTGTGAGTCAAACGGGGGAACCTGCTGTTAGAAGCTGGCCGAGTATTTAGAGGGTTAGCTGCTGGAGCCAAGCAGACATTCTGTATCTATTCACAGTGTTTCTCTCTGTCACTCTCTGTTTCTGTGTCTCTCTCTCCCTTGCTCCCTCAATTTAATTCCATTTCAATTATCTGTCTCTCTCCCTCTCTCAATTTAATTCCATTTCAATTCTCTCTCTCTCTTCTCTCTTCTCTCCTCTTCTCTCCTCTTCTCTCTCTCTCTCGTGTCTTCCGCCTGGGTTGCCTACCTAACACACAGGGTCAGGGGGCTACTGCCACCACTCTCGTTCAGGGAGAACCAGTGTGACTGTTCTTCAGCCCTCCACTGTGTTAGACAGGAAATGACCTCTTCTCTTGTCCAGCTAGCTGCCTCAGACCTGACAGGGCAGCAGAGCGGTGGAAGGATTAGCCAGTGTTGACACTTTACTTAAAGGTCTGCTAGTAAACTGCTTATGAACGTTGACTTATTTAGAAACTATTTACGAATAAAACTATTTCCTATTAAACTATTTACTAATGAAAACTATTCACTATTAAACTATTTCCTATTAAATGATTCACTAATGAAAACGATTTACTATTAAACTATTTACTATTACATGATTCACTATTAAACTATTTACTATTAAACTATTCACTACATTTACATTTAAGTCATTTAGCAGACGCTCTTATCCAGAGCGACTTACAAATTGGTGCATTCACCTTATGACATCCAGTGGAACAGCCACTTTACAACTATTACACTATTTACTATTAAACTATTTACTATTAAACTATTCACTATTACACTATTTACTATTACATGATTTACTATTAAACTATTTACTATTAAACTATTCACTATTAAACTATTCACTATTAAACTATTTACTATTAAACTATTTACTATTAAACTATTCACTATTAAACTATTCACTATTAAACTATTCACTATTAAACTATTCCCTATTAAACTATTCCCTATTAAACTATTCCCTATTAAACTATTCCCTATTAAACTATTCCCTATTAAACTATTCCCTATTAAACTATTCCCTATTAAACTATTTACTATTACACTATTCACTATTAAACTATTCACTATTAAACTATTTACTATTAAACTATTTACTATTACATGATTTACTATTAAACTATTTACTATTAAACTATTTACTATTAAACTATTTACTATTAAACTATTCACTACATTTACATTTAAGTCATTTAGCAGACGCTCTTATCCAGAGCGACTTACAAATTGGTGCATTCACCTTATGACATCCAGTGGAACAGCCACTTTACAACTATTACACTATTTACTATTAACTATTTACAATTTACTAATGAAAAGTATTTACTTTTAAACAATTTACTAATGAAAACTATTTACTATTAAACTATTAACTATTAAACTATTTACTATTGAATTATTTACTATTAAACTATTTACTATTACACTATTTACTATTAAACTATTTACTATTAAACTATTCACTATTAAACTATTCACTATTAAACTATTCACTATTAAACTATTCACTATTAAACTATTTACTATTAAACTATTTACTATTAAACTATTTACTATTAAACAATTTACTAATGAAAACGATTTACTATTAAACTATTCCCTATTAAACTATTTTCTATTAAACTATTCACTATTAAACTATTTACTATTAAACTATTCACTATTAAACTATTTACTATTAAACTATTCACTATTAAACTATTCTCTATTAAACTATTCCCTATTAAACTATTCTCTATTAAACTATTCACTATTAAACTATTCTCTATTAAACTATTCTCTATTAAACTATTCTCTATTAAACTATTCCCTATTAAACTATTCCCTATTAAACTATTCACTATTAAACTATTCACTATTAAACTATTCACTATTAAACTATTCTCTATTAAACTATTCCCTATTAAACAAATCACTATTAAACTATTCCCTATTAAACAAATCACTATTAAACTATTTAATATAGAAACCTATTTACTGTTAAACTATTCACTAATAGTTTACTATGACGACTATTTTATGACTAAACTATTTAGCTTTATATGACTCCCTGTCCACCAAGCATTATTGCATTCAATGCTGGTACCCATGGAGAGAGGAGAGGTGTTGTGGTAAATATGGGATATAGGAACCAAGAGACATGGGTAATTAGAGTGGTCATTAGGGAGAGACTGGTTACTAGACTGGTCATTAGGGAGAGACTGGTTACTAGACTGGTCATTAGGGAGAGACTGGTTACTAGACTGGTCATTAGGGAGAGACTGGTTACTAGACTGGTCATTAGGGAGAGACTGGTTACTAGACTGGTCATTAGGGAGAGACTGGTTACTAGACTGGTCATTAGGGAGAGACTGGTTACTAGAGTGGTCATTAGGGAGAGACTGGTTACTAGACTGGTCATTAGGGAGAGACTGGTTACTAGAGTGGTCATTAGGGAGAGACTGGTTACTAGACTGGTCATTAGGGAGAGACTGGTTGTTAAACTGGTCATTAGGGAGAGACTGGTTACTAGAGTGGTCATTAGGGAGAGACTGGTTACTAGACTGGTCATTAGGGAGAGACTGGTTACTAGACTGGTCATTAGGGAGAGACTGGTTGTTAAACTGGTCATTAGGGAGAGACTGGTTGTTAAACTGGTCATTAGGGAGAGTCTGGTTGTTAAACTGGTCATTAGGGAGAGACTGGTTGTTAAACTGGTCATTAGGGAGAGACTGGTTGTTAAACTGGTCATTAGGGAGAGACTGGTTATTAGAGTGGTCATTAGGGAGAGACTGGTTATTAGAGTGGTCATTAGGGAGAGACTGGTTATTAGAGTGGTCATTAGGGAGAGACTTTAAATTACAATGGTTATTAGGGAGAGACTGGAAATTACACTGGTCATTAGACTGGTTATTAGGGATAGACTCGAAATTACCCTGGTCATTAGACTGGTCATTATGGAGAGACTGGTCATTATGGGTCTTGCAGAGTAGTGACATTCAGAAGGGGAGAATGATGGGAATTCTTCATTGAGGTGTGGGTGGATGTTCAATGTAATGTACACTGGATAGAGCCCATTGTGGCGTGGGTGACTGTGCATGCGTGTGTGTGCATAGATCAATGTGTTTGTGTGTGTCTGTGTGTATGTTTACAAACTGGGGACTTTCCTCTGATTGTACCCATTCATCCACACACTGTAACGAACCCCAGCCAACCACTTCTGTCGGAGCTGAAGGTCACCCCGGCTGTTCAGAGCTATCAAACAACCTGACAAGCCCCCCCCCTTCCCTCTCTCTCTCTGTCTCTCTGTCTCTGTGTCATTTTCTCTCTCTCTCCCTTTCTTCCTTCCTCTCTCCCTCCCCTCTTTCTCTCTCTATTTCTCCTCCCCTATTTCTCTCTCTCTGTCTCACTCTCTCTCGTGAGATACTGAGTGCTGATCCAGACCCTTCATCTGCTTGCTGGCTACTGCAAATGTTCCAGTCTCTCCAGTTACCAGCCTTTAGTGTCTAACTGATCTCCTTAAAGAGTGTGACCCAGTCATCCCGAACACCTCTCCGTTTCACTTGGTTTCATTAGGACACTATTCACTTAGCTTTATGTGCTTCGGATGACATGTGAGGTGAAAATCTGGTCTATTCTCTCTCTTCGCTTGCTCGCTCTCTCTTTCTTTCTTTCAAACACACACACAAACACACACACACATCATATAAGTAGGTACATCAGATTTCTCACAACACTTGCGTTTGCCATGAAATGCGTTTGGATACTTTACATGCCCGGGGAAGAAAAAGGAACCTGTATATTTGTACATTGTGTCAGCGAGGTGTGAGTGAGAACCACAGACAACTGTCTCTGAGAGTACGCTTCCTTGTTTGCCCTGCGTTTACTGCCGTGTACACAAAGAGCCCCTTCCAGCTGTCTTGTCACAATGCCATTTGCATCCATGTTGGTGAATACATTGACAAGCACTGCAATATGTATGGCTGCCGTGCCCCAGATTACACAGATATGGAAGTGGTTTGATAATCCCACTGAAGTGAAGTGGAGGGGGGGGGTTTGCTCCAGTAACCATCCGACCTCACGGTTAGCTCTTTGTTTTACCACGTTGAAAACACAGTGCCATGGGATTGAAACAGAAAGCCAATTAGCTTAACCAGCGTCCAGCTTTTTCTCCGGAGGGGGGTCCTTGCATTTTCTACCTCTTTTTACTCCTCCGCCGGGAGACTGAAGAGGTTAGCGAGAGAAGAAAGTCCTCTTCTTTTGGTTATTTATTTATTCATGGATTTATTTCATATTCATGATTTTTCCAGGACTATCTGGCTGCAGAGGGGAATTTACTGCTCTGGAGGCGACGGACTGGGAACGAAATCACGTTTTAGCTCCATTGAGCTTTGTGGATGAAGGGAAGGGAAAAAAGAGAGAGAGGGAGGGAGAGGAAGGTTTATGTGCTCTCCAGTAAATGGGAGGTAGGCCTGTAAGGTGACAGGCTGTGTTTATTACTGATCTGTCAGCCGGTTAATGGGTAGAGGAGAGTGGAGCAGAGCAGCTCATATAGAGGCCAGGCTGGAACTGCATGGCAGGCAGAGAGTGAGCTCTCAACAGTGGTCTGGAGTCATAGTACCACTCTGGCAGACCCAGTCTTCAAGGTTGCTTCCACAGTCCCCAAAGAATAACATAACCCCATTGCTTTCTCTACATTCTCCCTCGTATAACAGGCAGAGAGAGATCTTAACAATGGGACTCAATGCTAGTACTACTAACAGAACCAATGATGGTACTACTAACAGAACCAATGATGGTACTACTAACAGAACCAATGATGGTACTACTAACAGAACCAATGATGGTACTACTAACAGAACCAATGATGGTACTACTAACAGAACCAATGATGGTACTACTAACAGAACCAATGATGGTACTACTAACAGAACCAATGATGGTACTACTAACAGAACCAATGATGGTACTACTAACAGAACCAATGATGGTACTACTCTAACAGAACCAATGATGGTACTACTAACAGAACCAATGATGGTACTACTAACAGAACCAATGATGGTACTACTAACAGAACCAATGATGGTACTACTAACAGAACCAATGATGGTACTACTAACAGAACCAATGATGGTACTACTAACAGAACCAATGATGGTACTACTAACAGAACCAATGATGGTACTACTAACAGAACCAATGATGGTACTACTAACAGAACCAATGATGGTACTACTAACAGAACCAATGATGGTACTACTAACAGAACCAATGATGGTACTACTAACAGAACCAATGATGGTACTACTAACAGAACCAATGATGGTACTACTAACAGAACCAATGATGGTACTACTAACAGAACCAATGATGGTACTACTAACAGAACCAATGATGGTACTACTAACAGAACCAATGATGGTACTACTAACAGAACCAATGATGGTACTACTAACAGAACCAATGATGGTACTACTAACAGAACCAATGATGGTACTACTAACAGAACCAATGATGGTACTACTAACAGAACCAATGATGGTACTACTAACAGAACCAATGATGGTACTACTAACAGAACCAATGATGGTACTACTAACAGAACCAATGATGGTACTACTAACAGAACCAATGATGGTACTACTAACAGAACCAATGATGGTACTACTAACAGAACCAATGATGGTACTACTAACAGAACCAATGATGGTACTACTAACAGAACCAATGATGGTACTACTAACAGAACCAATGATGGTACTACTAACAGAACCAATGATGGTACTACTAACAGAACCAATGATGGTACTACTCTAACAGAACCAATGATGGTACTACTAACAGAACCAATGATGGTACTACTAACAGAACCAATGATGGTACTACTAACAGAACCAATGATGGTACTACTAACAGAACCAATGATGGTACTACTAACAGAACCAATGATGGTACTACTAACAGAACCAATGATGGTACTACTAACAGAACCAATGATGGTACTACTAACAGAACCAATGATGGTACTACTCTAACAGAACCAATGATAGTAATAACAGAACCAATGATGGTACTACTAACAGAACCAATGATAGTACTACTAACAGAACCAATGATGGTACTACTAACAGAACCAATGATGGTACTACTAACAGAACCAATGATGGTACTACTAACAGAACCAATGATGGTACTACTAACAGAACCAATGATGGTACTACTAACAGAACCAATGATGGTACTACTAACAGAACCAATGATGGTACTACTAACAGAACCAATGATGGTACTACTAACAGAACCAATGATGGTACTACTAACAGAACCAATGATGGTACTACTAACAGAACCAATGATGGTACTACTAACAGAACCAATGATGGTACTACTAACAGAACCAATGAGTACTACTAACAGAACCAATGATGGTACTACTAACAGAACCAATGATGGTACTACTAACAGAACCAATGATGGTACTACTAACAGAACCAATGAGGTACTACTAACAGAACCAATGATGGTACTACTAACAGAACCAATGATGGTACTACTAACAGAACCAATGATGGTACTACTAACAGAACCAATGATGGTACTAACAGAACCAATGATGGTACTACTAACAGAACCAATGATGGTACTACTAACAGAACCAATGATGGTACTACTAACAGAACCAATGATGGTACTACTAACAGAACCAATGATGGTACTACTAACAGAACCAATGATGGTACTACTAACAGAACCAATGATGGTACTACTAACAGAACCAATGATAGTACTACTAACAGAACCAATGATGGTACTACTAACAGAACCAATGATAGTACTACTAACAGAACCAATGATGGTACTACTAACAGAACCAATGATGGTACTACTAACAGAACCAATGATGGTACTACTAACAGAACCAATGATGGTACTACTCTAACAGAACCAATGATGGTACTACTCTAACAGAACCAATGATGGTACTACTCTAACAGAACCAATGATGGTACTACTAACAGAACCAATGATAGTACTACTAACAGAACCAATGATGGTACTACTCTAACAGAACCAATGATAGTACTACTAACAGAACCAATGATAGTACTACTAACAGAACCAATGATAGTACTACTAACAGAACCAATGATGGTACTACTCTAACAGAACCAAAGATAGTACTACTAACAGAACCAATGGCGGCACTACTAACAGAACCAATGATGGTACTACTCTAACAGAACCAATGATGGTACTACTAACAGAACCAATGATGGTACCACTAACAGAACCAATGATGATACTACTAACAGAACCAATGACCATACTACTACTAACAGAACCAATGATGGTACCACTAACAGAACCAATGATGGTACCACTAACAGAACCAAGGACCATACTACTACTAACAGAACCAATGATGGTACTACTAACAGAACCAATGACCATACTACTACTAACAGAACCAATGATGGTACGTACTACTTACGTAACCCATGACGGTACTACTAACAGAACTCATGATGGTACTAGTCTAGCAGAACCAATGATGGTACTACTAACAGAACTCATGATGGTACTAGTCTAACAGAACCAATGACGGTACTAGTCTAACAGAACCAATGATGGTACTACTAACAGAACTCATGATGGTACTAGTCTAACAGAACCAATGATGGTACTAGTCTAACAGAACTCATGATGGTACTAGTCTAACAGAACCAATGACGGTACTAGTCTAACAGAACCAATGACGGTACTACTAACAGAACTCATGATGGTACTAGTCTAACAGAACCAATGATGGTACTAGTCTAACAGAACTCATGATGGTACTACTAACAGAACCAATGACGGTACTAGTCTAACAGAACCAATGATGGTACTACTAACAGAACTCATGATGGTACTAGTCTAACAGAACCAATGATGGTACTACTAACAGAACCAATGATGGTACTAGTCTAACAGAACCAATGATGGTACTACTAACAGAACCAATGATGGTACTAGTCTAACAGAACCAATGATGGTACTACTAACAGAACCAATGATGGTACTACTAACAGAACCAATGATGGTACTACTAACAGAACCAATGATGGTACTACTAACAGAACCAATGATGGTACTACTCTAACAGAACCAATGATGGTACTACTCTAACAGAACCAATGATGGTACTACTCTAACAGAACCAACGATAGTACTACTGAACAGAACAGAACCAGTGTCCAAGGCTGCTTTACAGTACATCCACCTCTCTCCCCTTCTGCTAAACCTTTCTGTGGTATTGATCGGGCTCAGCGCTGTGCTGTGTAGGCGGTGTGATTAATTTCCTTGATTAGGAAGAGATTACCCTGCTGTGGGGAGTTAGTGCTGGCCCTGCTAGAATTCATCGCACTTAGGCTGCTGCCTTGTTTTTGTTAATTTGTCAGGTCAGAAATCAAGGATCAATCGCTGGTTTATTTGCCGAGTTCAAGTAGCAATGGGGGGGTGGGGATGTTATTATGGGCACTTTCAATCTGACTGGTCACAGTAGTTGACATTGAGTGGGCAGCAATTGGCGTCATTTGTTTACAGATTCTGTGTCTGATTGTGAAGAATTGTGTTGTTACTAGTAAAAGGACTGTGAAAAGGGTTGTGTGACATGATCCACTTGGAATCGTGATTGCCGTATCGTAATATATTTTCTGCCGTGGTATGTATTGTGAGCTTTACAATACTTATCCATATTATTTCATGCACCCACCTTTTTTAAAGCAATTCAATTCACGTATGTATTATTTATAGTTGTTTTGATTCATGCGTAGTGTGTCAATGTTCATGTACAAACTGTGTAGCCAAAGCATCAAAATCCAGACTTCAGTAAACTGTTTACCCAACATGCTCATTCACCACATCTGCCAGAAAGATCAACATTACTCAAGTCCTTCATCAGCTTACTGTCTCCAACCTGCCTCTCCTGAATACAAAAAAAACATGTGTCTACATGTGATTCTCATTTTGAGAAGACCGACGCAATAGCTTTTGTTGTCATGGAGACCGCACAGTCCATGTTTAACGGGCTGTTTTTTTTTACAGTCCAAGAGAAGACTATGCAAACAGTGAGCTGTGTTTGCCCTGTGTGGTTGAGCAGTGATCCAGGAACACGCTCAGTCGACAGTTCCCCAGGACTCTAAACAGACCATGACTCCAGTCCTCATTATAACAGTGGGACGGACCACCTGAGGACCGAACATAAATAATGCAGAGAGAACCAGAGTTCTGCTGACAAACCCTTCCCCCTCGACCACATGGTTGAACCCCTAGCCCTGGAGGGCATGGTAAAGACATCCCTTACGACACCGTTATGACACTCTATTCCTGTGACTGATGTATTTTCTACCTCCTCTCCACGGGGCCCTATATGGGGTTTCCTATGGATGTAGGCACAGACCCGCAGCTTTGTCTCTGAAAAATAACCCGCAGCAAAAAAATCTAATTCTTTATCTTAATTTGATCCTAATTTACTCCGACAGTCGCAATGAAAAGTGTGAGATGAAAGAGTTGAAATTCCAATGAAGAGGTAATGACCATGGCGAGTCGATAGTGATATTGGTCTTACTCTGCTGTGTGTTTTCCCCATCTCCCATCAGTATGTTTAGCTTGGTCTCTCTTAAAATGTAGACTGTTTCCTACTTTGTTACCAGAGGCAAGGGCCCTTGACTCACTGCCACCAGCCTCTGCCAAGACAGCCTTTTTAAGCTGTGATAAAACATTTACGAGAGAGAGAGAGAGAATGCTATGGTGGAGAACAGAGGCCACATTCGGAGAGAAGCAGCTGCTCCCTGATAGCGGTTGGAAGGTCTCCTCAGTACTCGGCAGTGTTCTGCTCTCCCCATGCCCACCATGAATATTGCATTAGCCCACTACAGGGCCCCTTGTGTTTGCCCCCCAAGAGAGGAGAGTAGAGCAGCCATGGTACTGGAGCGTACGAGGAGTCAAGCCCACTCTCCCCCACACCGCCAGGCCCATCCACATTTAGCTTGCACAGGCAGACGCTCCAAACTCCAGACCAGCTTTCCATCAGCATAATCTCCCAGACTGACTCAGAGGACTCCTGTCTCATAATGTGTCAACCTCAATTATATTAATGTGCGCACCCGAGAAAAATGTCTGACATTTGCTGGCATTTACAGGACGAGTAACTGTTTTCTGGCTGGTGTTTTTTGCTCCAGCTGAGTCGTCTTAGAGGCCCTTTTGAAATAAACCACATATTGGCTCTGTGTTGACCCGCCTCCCACTGATTAGCTAAAGAAAAAACGCTTTTGTAAATAGCAGCACCGAGGCCACAATTATGTCAAAATACTATTTTTTTTGTTCATATAATCTCCACAGCAATTGAAAATTGGCACCTCCTTTGAACAAGGTCAATGATGGTACAAGTGAAGAGGCCATTTTGAGAGGCGAGCCTTGCTGGCTGTTATTAGCTATTAGCCTAATTCCCTGGCCCTTAAACACAAACACCTGGAGGCCAAGGGCAGTCCTGACCGTGAGGTCAGCCCCTGTTAAACTGGAGCTTTCGTCTCGCGAGCTCCCTCCTTCCCCATCTCATCCGCCTCCTCCATAGTGTTTCATTAGTGTTTCACCGACTCCATTACCCTGCTGTAATGTGCACTTAGCCGCCTAATCTCCATGCGGCTGACATGTGACTCCCCCAGTGCACTTTGCACACCTTCTCTCATTTGAACAGGGGACATCCTCTGAGAATGCCAATTTACTGGTTAATGTAGAAGAGGCATGTGTCCCTTCCTCGCTATCGCTCACCTTCCTGTTGCTGCACTCTGTCACAACACCCGCCTTAATTCTTACCTCATTTTTAAAAATTCTGTCCTATTTCCTCATTGCTGTTTCCGCTCAAGGCGTTATTTTCAATGGTAATGAGGCACAGCAGTAAGCAGTGGTTTGTGGTGAGGGAAGCTGAAAAGATGGTGATATGCTAATAAACCAGTTCAAACACCAGCGATTCTCCTCAGTAAAGCTAAAGCGCTACATGCTGTTATGCTTGAGGTCGGTGTGTTCACTTCAGCACCGTTCTTCACTTTGTCCTACAACCCATGAGACCTGCAAAAGGAGGACCAGTAATTGAAGAAAGCGCATACTTTCTCAAGACTAGCACTTAAAAACAGTTCAAGGGTTCAAACTACCTTGAAGAGGTAAACAACTTGTTCTGGGTTTTGTTGAAAGCATAGGTTTTGCCTGTCCATCTGTGTTTACCTCAATGGCTTATGTTGTCTCTATGCATCATGCTTGCTAGCTGCACTTTGCCCACTCTCACTGGGAGCACATGCCCAGAAAGTAGCCATAACTCTTTCTGGTAGTCTAGGAGATGTGCTGATCTGTCCAAGCTCTTGTATAGGTTTAGAATTCCATTTGTAAGGGCGGCAGGTAGCCTAGCAGTTAGAGCGTTGGGCCAATAATCAAAAGGTTGCTCGTTCAAATCCCCGAGAGCCAGGGTCGCCGTTGATAATGGCAGACCCTGGCCGTGACCCCATTCTCCAAGAGTGTCTCGGGGGGAGTTGGCATATGCACAAAAACACATTTCCATTTCACACCTGGGAGACTTGAATAAATTATTCCCATTAGGAAAACAGTGAAGCTAATAACATAACGTTGAAGCTAAGCACCTGCAGTGAGGCTAGTATATGTACATGTGTGAAATAGGACAAATTTAAGCATCTAATTATTATTATAAGCCCCCAGCAATCAGGCCAATGTTTTTGGCATTCCCTATCGCTAATTAACTGGAACCAGCAAAGCTTTCCTCTGAATCTCCACTGGGTTGTGTCTCTTCCAAAAGATCTCATGTCCCAGTTTAGTATCCCACACAGTTTTTCACACCAGAGATATAGCCGCAGATCGAGACCGTAATCACTGGGAAATATCACATCTTTTCCCTCCATTTTGACAGTTCACATTGCAGAGATGTACAGCTCACCAGCCTGTGCATCTGAAAATAATCTCCTCCGTCTTGACTTGTCAGAACAAAATGTGAGAACCCAGAGGGGATCTCCACTGAGTCAGCGATGAGGGAGGGAGATGTCAAAGACGCTGTGGCTCTATTTCAAACCAGTTCCACCTGCAGGCAGCCTAAGTAGTTCCTGTTGTTTAGCTCGCCACAGCTAAGGCCAATGAAAAGAATGCCGTGACAAGAGCTAAAGCATCGACTAAGTAAACTGATTAATGCGTAACTGTGAGCAAAGTTGGCCCCAGGTAGTAAGCTACATCTGTTACAAATGACTTCATAGATCTATGGAGAGAGACTTAAAATGGCATGATGTCAGCTAGCCTCACTGCAGGTGTTTAGCTTCAACGTTATGTCATTAGCATCCCTGTTTTCCTAATGGGAAGAATTTATTCAAGTCTCCCTTTTGCTTGTAGTCTGTTGTCACCCACTTTTTGAATGATATGGAAATGCATACATATGCTGTGTCAGTCGCTAGAGCACGACACTTACCATGCCAATGGTGTTGAGTTGGATTCCCGATGGGGACACCCTTATGTACAGTATGCATGCATGACTAAGTTGCTCTGGAGAAAAGAGTCTGCTAAATAACACAGCATACTACTATAGCATCTAGTTTCCTTTCCCAGATGATTCCATTATTATTATTATTATTATTATTATTATTATTATTATTATTATTATTATTATACTACTATAGCATCTAGTTTCCTTTCCCAGATGATTCCATTATTGTTATTATTATTATTATTATTATTATTATTATACTATTAAGCAGCACAACTTGTCACCAAAGTATCATCTTATAAACGAATATATAAACTTTAGCCCTAAAGACTCTTTAGTTCTACTTTACACTTGTAGGGTTAGGCTAGTTGTTATATCAACCAATATATCAAATTTAGCCCTAAAGACTCTTTAGTTCTACTTTATACTTGTGGCGTTAGTCTAGTTGTCAGATCAACCAATATATCAAATTTAGCCCTAAAGACTCTTTAGTTCTACTTTACACTTGTGGCGTTAGTCTAGTTGTCATATCAACCAATATATCAAATTTAGCCCTAAAGACTCTTTAGTTCTACTTTACACTTGTGGGGTTAGTCTAGTTGTCATATTTACATTTACATTTAAGTCTAGCCCTAAAGGCTCTTTAGTTTTACTTTACACTTGTGGTGTTAGTCTAGTTGTTGCGTTGTTCTAACCAACATGTTATCTCTGCTAATATCTGTTCTAACCAACATAGCCCAGGATCAGGGACCTGAGCAGGATAATCCCTCGTCTGGCTCCACCCACCAACACCCCCTCCACGTTGGGCCAGCAAGCTGTCTTTGTACCATGCATCCTGAGTTGGGCTGAGGTGTGGTGGGGGTGCTACTTAATATAAATGTCTTAGAAACAACATCCCTTTCCTCACTTTATGGCTATGCTAACCTCTTTTAAAGCTAGAATCCTTAGTTGCTTCATCCACTTTTGGACTTATAAATGAATGATATATACCCATTGATTCTTGAAGACTATAACAGTACAGTAAATGCCTCATGAGCTTAGTTCAACTGTCTTACCTCCATCATAATCCAATATATAAACTTGTTTCACGCCAATGTTTGTAAACAAGGTAAATGCAAACAAACAATGTACAGCCTTAAAACATGGTTAAAACTATACATTTGGTATCACGGATGGTCAGTCCTTGCATCCATAGCTCTGTCTATTCATTTGAGTGGTTACATTTCTCCAGCCCCCATCCCTTAGCTTTTTAGAAACAACAAGGGGAACAGAGCACGCTTTGTTATTGTTTCAATGAAGGATTCTAGCTTTAAGGTAGCAGTTAGCTATGCAGCGAGTGTCTAACAATTGTAACTGTTACTTACCGCAAGTGATCTGGTACGTGCTTCCTTTCTTCCTGCCTTCCTTGAAGCAGTCACTGATCCAACATTATTGGAATGGTGAAAGCCACGTTACTTGCTCTCACCCATACTATCGGGTAAGATCTGTGAATACATGAAGAAATATTATTTTGGAGGGTCTTTAAAAAGCTGCAGACTCTGTACATGTGTTTGCTTACCCTACAATAACTAACACATAAACCTTTATTGATGTGACTTGTAGACAAGAGCTAGCTTTCTGAAGAAGGCTAGTTGCTACACTCTAAGAAAAAACGTGCTATCTAGAACCAAGAAGGGTTATTCGGCTGTCCCCATAGGAGAACCCATTTAAGAACCCATTTTTTTCTCTCCAGATATAACCCTTTGAGGTAGAACACTTCAGGGTTCCATGTAGAACCCTTTCCACAGAGTGTTGTACATAGAACCCAAAAGGGTTCTGCCTGGAACCAAAGAGGATTCTACCTGCAATCAAAAGGGGTTCTCCTATGAGGACAGCCTGGGGAACCCATTTCAAACCCTTTTTCCTACGGGTGTAGATAACCTACAAATCATACCGTGTACAACAATTTCCTAGTCCAATGTACAACAACAACAAACAGTTGTCTTTCTGTGCAGAGTGCTCTTCCAACGTTAGAGTGCTATCAACACTGGTGTACAGTACATGGGAATAGATTAGAGAACTGAAAACAGGGATTTTAGAGAAGGCAAGGTGAGACAAATGGCAATAATAAAGAGATGAGTCATAAGAGTTCAGAGTATTTCCGTTGTATAAACCTTGTTAAAAGTCAAGGAATTTAAAGTAATAGAGGAAGCTGCAACAAGCTAATAATGAATGTATCTGTTGAATTTTAATTGTCAAAAAGGGATATTTGTTCTCGGGAAACATGGATGTAAAACAGGTGGAACTGGTTAAATAAGATGTCTCTGGTGAACTCAAAATAGTTGTGGCGTGTAGGTTTTGACTTTTAATAAAGAAAATCTGCATGAAATCTCACAAAGAGTTATAACCAATACACCTTTGTATTTGAATCAGCTGACTCCAATTAGGAATCGCTCAGGCAGAAGACTGAAGACAACTCTTAATGTTTCAATAAATGGTTTATTTGGAAAGGTGTCTGGGGGATTGTAATAATCCTGCAGCCTGTGTTGTATTATTAATGGGATGCATTTCCTCTCTGAACATTCATCTCACTCCTTACTGGATTCCTCCTCCTCGACTGTTCAGCAGACGTATTTATTACGGCCGGACTATACCAGTATCACGATGCTTGTTAGTATCATGGCAAGGAAACTTCTTTAGGAAAACAGCCCTAATGTTGGAAACAAACATCATTATGTCATCCAGAGTCACATGGAAAATAAATACATCTGTAGCTCACAATATTTGACATACAACCGGTTTTTAAAGGACTAAAGAGTTTGATCTGCTTCGTGTTTTAATTTTTCCCATGGATTTTTTTGTTGTTGACACTGGTATCGTCGCATCCCTAATATATTAAATTAAACAATATTAAGAAAAATGTTCTTTCACATTATAAATGGTCTCTTCTTTATAAATCCATCATTTGTTTTTAGTAATCAATTATCTTTAGGGTTATGACATTTTATGTTTGATATTTACATTTTAGTCATTTAGCAGATGTTCTTGTCCAGAGCAACTTACAGTTGCTGCATTGATCTGAAGATGGCTAGGTGAGATAACCACACATCACATATCATATCAGGTACTTTTTCCTTCAATAAAGTAGTTATCAGCAAAGTCAGCGCTAATGGGAGAAGGTAAGTGCAGGGTGAGATATATTTTAATATTTCAAGTTTTAAAAATGCAAATTGGTGGATCATCACTTCAAACCGATGGTTGAGAATCTTCCATCTCATGTCAGACACCAGCCACATGATCCCACCGGTACTTATTTAGTGCTTGGGCATGGAATGTTTAGGCTAATGTTCATATTGAGTCATTTGGTCACTGGATGTATGTTGGGTGCATCTTGTCAAGTAGTTAATGCATTGACATATTGCATTCTGTTATGTAGGGCTGGGACGATACTAGTAACGCTATATTGTTTCCATGGCAAAAATGAAAACACGAAGAAGATCAACCTCTGGTCCTTTTAAAAACATGCTCTATGTAAAATATTGTGTGCTATAGCTTGGAAAATAAATAAATACATGTGACTCTGGCAACATAATGATGTTTGTTTTCAACATTAGGGCTGTTTTTTCTAAAGAAGGTAAATCCGCTTTGGGGTTTGTTTGCTCGCCACGATACTAAGGAGTATCACGATACTGGTATGGTCCCAGCCCTACTGCAGTACTATGGGAAGCTGGCGTTTGTGTGTCCCCAGTATGACTTGTTTAAACACAGTAATTGGCTTACGGAAGATAACGTACACAATCAGACTGTTTGCTTCAAACCAAAACCAGTCCAGAACCAGCTGAGTAGACAAGTAACAGCAGGTTGACCTTGGGGTCAACATTGATTAAGCAGGCTTATGGAGCGAACCAGTTAGCTCTCAAGCATATGTTCTTCCTCAGCCTGTTTTTGCTGCTTCAAGCAAAAACAATTAACCAACCAACTGAAATTGTCACGGCGATACAGTACCTCCCATCTGTTTCCTCCTCCTGCATGATACTTCCTTACATGCTTTTTCACCACATAATGTTGGCCTGCAATGTCCGTGTTTGTAGACGGATGTCAGCTTCTTTTTATAGACCATATACAGTACCACGTGCCACACTCTAAATGTTTCTGACATGTGACAGGCAGGTCCCTTGGGGTTTTGCCCTCTGAAGTTTTACTTTGCAAGCGAACTGTGTTGGTTGCCCTCTGCCTTGCGTCACCGGTTCTATTTTTCTTCACAAACCACCTAAGAGCAACTGAGCTTCCGGAACACTATGTATGCAAGTGTCAGTCCCAGCTGAGCCTCTCTCACAGTGGGCTAAATGAGCTACTTAACGCTCCCAGGCTTGCAAATAACCTGATTACCAATGTCTGTGAAATGATGTTGCGACAAAATGCTACTGATGCTGACAGTCCTTTATATTGTTTTGGAATTTGGTCTTCAGCTAGGCTCTACATTTAAAATGTTCCCCAGCCTACACCAACCTCACTCTTCATAATTATGGAGCACGTCGTCTTAATTCCTCTGGCTGCTCATTAAGCTCTGGAGGAGCACGGTTGACCCATTTTACATGGGAGCCTATAGAACCCCCGAGACAAGCAACTCTCCTGCATCAGGAAGCTCTCTCCCCCGACTCTCCAACCAGAATATAATATTATCTGATGTTTAGCAGACACTTTTATCCAATGCCACTGAGTCGTGTGCATACGTTACATACAGGTGTTCCCGGGAATCAAACCCACTATCATGGTGTTGCAATCGCCATGTTCTACTAACTGAGCTACAGAGGACCATGTTCTACTAACTGAGCTACAGAGGACCGTGTTCTACTAACTGAGCTACAGAGGACCGTGTTCTACTAACTGAGCTACAGAGGACCGTGTTCTACTAACTGAGCTACAGAGGACCATGTTCTACTAACATGTTCTACTAGCTGATACAGGACCGTGTTCTACTAACTGAGCTACAGAGGACCATGTTCTACTAACTGAGCTACAGAGGACCATGTTCTACTAACTGAGCTACAGAGGACCATGTTCTACTAACTGAGCTACAGAGGACCATGTTCTACTAACTGAGCTACAGAGGACCGTGTTCTACTAACTGAGCTACAGAGGACCATGTTCTACTAACTGAGCTACAGAGGACCGTGTTCTACTAACTGAGCTACAGAGGACCGTGTTCTACTAACTGAGCTACAGAGGACAGTGTTCTACTAACTGAGCTACAGAGGACCATGTTCTACTAACTGAGCTACAGGGGACCGTTTTCTACTAACTGAGCTACAGAGGACCGTGTTCTCTACTGAGCTACAGAGGACCAACTAACTGAGCTACAGGGGACCGTGCTCTACTAACTGAGCTACAGAGGACCAGGTTCTACTAACTGAGCTACAGAGGACCAGGTTCTACTAACTGAGCTACAGAGCACCAGGTTCTACTAACTGAGCTACAGGGGGGGACCGTGCTCTACTAACTGGGCTACAGAGGACCGTGTTCTACTAATTGAGCTACAGAGCACCATGCTCTACTAACTGGGCTACAGAGGACCGTGCTCTACTAACTGAGCTACAGAGGACCAGGTTCTACTAACTGAGCTACAGAGGACCAGGTTCTACTAACTGAGCTACAGAGTACCAGGTTCTACTAACTGAGCTACAGAGCACCGTGCTCTACTAACTGAGCTACTAACTGGGCTACAGGGACCGTGTTCTCTACTACCATGCTCTACTAACTGGGCTACAGATGACCGTGTTCTACTAATTGAGCTACAGAGGACCATGCTCTACTAACTGAGCTACAGAGGACCGTGCTCTACTAACTGGGCTACAGAGGACCAGGTTCTACTAACTGAGCTACAGAGGACCAGGTTCTACTAACTGAGCTACAGAGGACCAGGTTCTACTAACTGAGCTACAGAGGACCAGGTTCTACTAACTGAGCTACAGAGGACCAGGTTCTACTAACTGAGCTACAGAGGACCAGGTTCTACTAACTGAGCTACATAGGACCGTGTTCTACTAACTGAGCTACAGAGGACCGTGTTCTACTAACTGAGCTACAGAGGACCGTGTTCTACTAACTGAGCTACAGAGGACCAGGTTCTACTAACTGAGCTATAGAGGACCGTGCTCTACTAACTGAGCTACAGAGGACCGTGCTCTACTAACTGAGCTACAGAGGACCGTGCTCTACTAACTGAGCTACAGAGGACCGTGCTCTACTAACTGAGCTACAGAGGACCGTGCTCTACTAACTGAGCTACAGAGGACTAACAGCTACAGAGCACCGTGCTACTAAGCTACAGAGGACCAGTGTTCTACTAACTGAGCTACAGAGGACCAGGTTCTACTAACTGAGCTACAGAGGACCGTGCTCTACTAACTGAGCTAAAGAGGACCAGGTTCTACTAACTGAGCTAAAGGACCAGGTTCTACTAACTGAGCTACAGAGGACCAGGTTCTACTAACTGAGCTACAGAGGACCGTGTTCTACTAACTGAGCTACAGAGGACCAGGTTCTACTAACTGAGCTACAGAGGACCGTGCTCTACTAACTGAGCTACAGAGGACCGTGCTCTACTAACTGAGCTACAGAGCACCGTGCTCTACTAACTGAGCTACAGGGGGGGACCGTGCTCTACTAACTGAGCTACAGAGCACCCTGCTCTACTAACTGAGCTACAGAGGACCAATCAGGTTTTTAGAGCCACATGCTAATATTTTTATTAAAGTCTTATTCATTATAACCATTGATGCATTTATTCAGGCTTTCATAAGGGCCTTTTATGATAGTATGTTTTTAATGCCTAATGTCCGTATGCGATTAATTCTGAATGCATCTGTAGCAGAAGGGCTGTTCAAAGGAGCTGTGGGCTGTTAGCCAGTCTTCTCATTCACTACTCATGCATGCACTATAAATTAAGTTACTATGTGTTATACACAGGTGGTTCTGATTGAGATGTTCTGCCTGTATTGTGGTCCACTCACTGAACAAGAGAGGCTTTTAAATAACTATAAATTAATTCACTATGCATTATACACAGGTGGTTCTGGTAGAGAAGTTCTGCCCGTACTGTGGTCCACTCACTGAATAACAGAGGCTTTTAAATAACTCTCTGTGCCTGGCTTTGCAGATTGATCTCTGACAATCGATCGAATGTAATATTTAGTTAAGCAACAAGGCACCTCGGGGGAACAGTGGGTTAACTGCCTGTTCAAGGGCAGAACGACAGATTTGTACCTTGTCAGCTCGGGGATTTGAACTTGCAACCTTCCGGTTACTAGTCCAACGCTCTAACCACTATGCTATCCTGCCGCCCGACGCATCGCAGAGTGCCTGGACACAGTCCTTAGCCGTAGTATATTGGCCATATACCACAAACCACCGAGGTGCCTTATTGCTTAATTTAATCTTACATTATAGTTATTTAAAAGCTATTATAAACTGGTTACCAACATAATTAGAGCAATAAAAATACATGTTTTGTCATACTCGTGGTATACGGTCTGATATACCATGGCTGTCAGCCAATCAGCATTCAGGGCTAGAACCAGTTTATAATAAACCATATTCCATTATTGTATTTGAGGGAGCTCCATGCTGTAATGTTTATACACCCCTCTGACGTGTACAAAGTAATGGAAGTGTAACGAGCTCTGAAATTGGACCATATAGATATTCAGACATTGACTCCTCTGATCTTATTAGCAATGTATCTGTGATGAAGAATGGGGCTTCCATCATGTAGGCAGTACACACACACACACACACACACACACACACACACACACACACACACACACACACACACACACACACACACACACACACACACACACACACACGAGTGTCAAGCAGAGCTCTCACACAGAGAAGCCAGCGATACAATACACAACGTTAATTATCCATTTAAAACCATGGCCCATTGGCATTGCTGAAGCACCATTGGTGGAAAAGCCTCTCAGAGCCATAATTGCTTCTTATCTTTTGGAGGTCACACTGTGTCCAGTAGAACTAATCAATCTCTGGCTCAGACCTGCTGTTAGCCCCAAAGAGCTCCATAAAATAACATTTTGAACATTTGGACCAATTTAGATACCCTACCTTCTCCTAAAAGAAATCAATAGCTGCTGATCGCGGGTGGGTAAGTCTACTCTGTTGCTAAGGAATAACGACGGGGAGCTTGCCGGTGGGTAAGTCTGCGTTGTTGCTAAGGAATAACGACGGGGAGCTGGCCGGTGGGTAAGCCTGCGTTGTTGCTAAGGAATAACGACTGGGAGCTGGTCGGTGGGTAAGCCTGCGTTGTTGCTAGGGAATAACGACGGGGAGCTGGTCGGTGGGTAAGCCTGCGTTGTTGCTAAGGAATAACGACGGGCAGCTGGCCGGTGGGTAAGCCTGCGTTGTTGCTAAGGAATAACGACGGGGAGCTGGCCGGTGGGTAAGCCTGCGTTGTTGCTAAGGAATAGCGATGGGGAGCTGGCCGGTGGGTAAGCCTGCGTTGTTGCTAAGGAATAGCGACAAAGGAATAGCGATGGGGAGCTGGCCGGTGGGTAAGCCTGCGTTGTTGCTAAGGAATAGCGACTAAGGAATAACGACGGGGAGCTGGCCGGTGGGTAAGCCTGCGTTGTTGCTAAGGAATAGCGATGGGGAGCTGGCCGGTGGGTAAGCCTGCGTTGTTGCTAAGGAATAGCGATGGGGAGCTGGCCGGTGGGTAAGCCTGCGTTGTTGCTAAGGAATAGCGACTAAGGAATACGATGGGGAGCTGGCCGGTGGGTAAGCCTGCGTTGTTGCTAAGGAATAGCGATGGGGAGCTGGCCGGTGGGTAAGCCTGCGTTGTTGCTAAGGAATAGCGATGGGGAGCTGGCCGGTGGGTAAGCCTGCGTTGTTGCTAAGGAATAGTGACGGGGAGCTGGCCGGTGGGTAAGCCTGCGTTGTTGCTAAGGAATAGCAACGGGGAGCTGGCCGGTGGGTAAGCCTGCGTTGTTGCTAAGGAATAGCGACGGGGAGCTGGCTGGTGGGTAAGCCTGCGTTGTTGCTAAGGAATAGCGATGGGGAGCTGGCCGGTGGGTAAGCCTGCGTTGTTGCTAAGGAATAGCGATGGGGAGCTGGCCGGTGGGTAAGCCTGCGTTGTTGCTAAGGAATAACGACGGGGAGCTGGCCGGTGGGTAAGCCTGCGTTGTTGCTAAGGAATAGCGACTAAGGAATAGCGACGGGGAGCTGGCCGGTGGGGTGGGTCAGATTGATTTAGTATTACGGCGCTCGCTTTTTAAAAATTAATGGTCCTCAGTCCGACCGCTCGCCTCTGCTGCTCCCATTTCTTGAGGTGATGCCAGTGTGATGTCGTGATGAGGTTACCAGTATCACGTTAAGTAGGGGGGAAAACGTCTTGAAATAGCACAATCTGAAAAGGTCATTTTGGTTGCCAAGAAAGAAGTCCTACGGCTTCAGTTTCTACTGATTTGTGTGACGGGAAGTAATGCTTTTCCAAACAGGAATATGAGGCGCTAGTTGTGTGTTGTGACACGTTTTCCATCATTAGCAACCCCCCACCAAAGCCTGCATTTAATTGTTAACCCTCTTAAGTGTTTCAATAGGAAACATAACAGCAAACCGTTAATCAGAAGGGGCTTTATTACCCCCTGTCGGTTTCCTCTTCCCCTCCCCCACCTCTCCCTATCCATTTCATAGCCATGCAGGCATTTGATGTGTTAGTCTGCTGCCTGAGGAACAGAGGAATGTATTAGTATCTAGGGGAGGACATAGGGAGTTGGTAGGCTTTGAATTGGTCCAGTCGTTTAAATGTCACCAGGACAGCTCTGTGGGAGGTAGGGGTGAGGAAGGTCGGGTGGGGAAGGTGAGACGCTAGCTGCTGGTAGCGTGTGTGTGTGTGTGTGTGTGTGTGTGTGTGTGTGTGTGTGTGTGTGTGTGTGTGTGTGTGTGTGTGTGTGTGTGTGTGTGTGTGTGTGTGTGTGTGTGTGTGTGTGTGTGTGTGTGTGTGTGTGTGTGTGTGTGAGATAGCAGCATGGCTCAATTTCCATTTTTATTAACAATCCAGTTACCTCTTCATGGAGAGGGATGAAAGAGGCCCGGCAGATCAATGTCATCGTGCCTCCAGCATGCCAAGGAGCCTGGCCACAGTGTTAACCACTTCCTCCCCCCCTCTTTACACACACTGCCCTCTCCCACCAATCAGTAGCCTGAATGGAGATTGGCAGGCCCATCAACACTGCACTCCCCACTCTGAACACAGACATGGACATTCACAGCCCCTGGAGACTGCATCGTAACCTTGTGCTAACATAACCTTGTGCTAAGTGGACAACTTAACCAGACCCCTTGATCTTCCTGTTAGGAGCAATGTCACATTCACAAATACCATTGACTCCTTTAAAAATGGCAAGCTACTGTACTGTAAAAGACTTGTCAGAAGAACATCTTGACATTTCTAGTCAGAAATATGGGTATTAAATTATGTCAGAAGTGGGGTTTTTAAGCCGTTGACGAGGCTCAGAGAAAGTGTTGAATTCTGCTCTAAAACACAGCTCGTCCGTCACAAGTCTCGGACATCATATTAGACAGCTCAGAGGAGATAGAATATCCTGGGGTGTGACTGTCAGAAAAACACGTTCCCCTGTGTCTGTTTATAACTGTCAGAATTCAAAAACTAGAATTACATGTTCTCTAGTCTACTTTAAGTTGTCATTCTTTGGCACCAACAACATCTTGCCAACACAATGGCCCTCTTTTATCAATTGTCAGTCGCATGCGTGTAAATCGTCAGCAAGCGAGACCATCATCTTTTGACGGACTTTTCAATTACCAAAGTTTTCATAGCTCAAACGGGTAACAAACAATGTGAGAGCTGTAAGAGAGTCATTTGAGAAATGGCAGTCAGATGAATATAATGGGATTGAATAGATAAGATGCTTAGACACGGACATTGGACATTGTTTAGCTAGCAGTGTAGTGCTCCTACAGTACTCTCACCAGAGGGGGAACACAGAGGCACTGTATGGAGGATGGTTGCTGAGTTAACATGAACTGGGGCTGGTGTTGGATACAAAGCATCGCTCCTCTTTCTCCTCACCATTGGTCCTTTTAAAGCCATGTGTGCATGTCATGACAACAGTGTATATATCTATTAATAGTTTTGTTGTGGTAGTGGAGCAACCCAAATATTCATCCCCATGTAGGTAAAAAGTCATGTTATATTTATAAACCAAGCTATAGAGGGAAATAAGCTACTGTAGGGATTTAGGTCATGACTACATAATGTTTCTCTTGTTATGGCTCTAGCTTACTCTCTCGGTTTCACACCCACAGATGTCTCCGTGTGCATGGAGACACTTCACCAGGGCTTTTCCCCAGAGATGAGCCTTGCACTTGAGCTGACCGTTAAACAAACGCTACTGTACACAGTCACGTGGGAACACAGCAATCCTCCCACCTGGCGTGTGTGTGTGTGTGTGTGTGTGTGTGTGTGTGTGTGTGTGTGTGTGTGTGTGTGTGTGTGTGTGTGTGTGTGTGTGTGTGTGTGTGTGTGTGTGTGTGTGTGTGTGTGTGTGTGTGTGTGTGTGTGTGTGTGTGTGTGTGTGTGTGTGTGTGTGTGTGTGTGTGTCAGAGGGAGCCTGAGAGAGCGCCTGCAGGGGTGTCAGTGAAGGTTTAAGATATTCAGCTTGCTGTCAACGTTGACACATTTCTCCCTCTGCTCCGCTGCACTGAGCAGCCTCCTCAGAATGCAGAGCACTAGATCAGCATAAACATATTCCCCCCTCTGCTCTCTCTACCCCTCTCCTTATCTCTCTTCTCTTTCTCTCTGAGACTCTCTCCCCTTTCTTCTCTTTTGCTCTCTGAGTCTCTCTCTCTCTGAGTCACAGTGTCTCTCTCTCTGGGTCTCTGAGTGTCTCTCTCTCTGAGACTCTCTCTCTCTCTGAATCTCTCTCTCTCTCTGAGTCTCTGAGTCACAGTGTCTCTCTCTGGGTCTCTGAGTCTCTCTCTCTCAATTCAATTAAATTCAAGGGGCTTTATTGTCATGGGAAACATGTGTTAACATTGCCAAATCAAGTGAGGTAGATGATATACAAAAGTGAAATAAACAATAAAAATTAACAGTAAACATTACACATAGACGTTTCAAAACAATAAAGACATTACAAATGTCATATATATATATATATATACAGTGTTGTAACAATGTACAAATGGTTAAAGTACACAGGGGAAAATAAATAAGCATAAATATGGGTTGTATTTACAATGGTGTGTGTTCTTCACTGGTTGCCCTTTTCTTGTGGCAACAGGTCACAAATCTTGCTGCTGTGATGGCACACTGTGGAATTTCACCCAGTAGATATGGGAGTTTATCAAAATTGGATTTGTTTTCGAATTCTTTGTGGATCTGTGTAATCTGAGGGAAATGTGTCTCTCTAATATGGTCATACATTGGGCAGGAGGTTAGGAAGTGCAGCTCAGTTTCCACCTCATTTTGTGGGCAGTGAGCACATAGCCTGTCTTCTCTTGAGAGCCATGTCTGCCTACGGCGGCCTTTCTCAATAGCAAGGCTATGCTCACTGAGTCTGTACATAGTCAAAGCTTTTCTTAAGTTTGGGTCAGTCACAGTGGTCAGGTATTCTGCCACTGTGTACTCTCTGTTTAGGGCCAAATAGCATTCTAGTTTGCTTTGTTTTTTTGTTAATTCTTTCCAATGTGTCAAGTAATTATCTTTTTGTTTTCTCATGATTTGGTTGGGTCTAATTGTGCTGCTGTCCTGGGGTATCTGTGTGGTGTGTTTGTGTTTGTGAACAGAGCCCCAGGACCAGCTTGCTTAGGGGACTCTTCTCCAGGTTCATCTCTCTGTAGGTGATGGCTTTGTTATGGAAGGTTTGGGAATTGCTTCCTTTCAGGTGGTTGTAGAATTTAACGGCTCTTTTCTGGATTTTGATAATTAGTGGGTATCGGCCTAATTTTGCTCTGCATGCATTATTTGGTGTTCTACGTTGTACACGGAGGATATTTTTGTAGAATTCTGCATGCAGAGTCTCAATTTGGTGTTTGTCCCATTTTGTGAAGTCTTGGTTGGTGAGCGGACCCCAGACCTCACAACCATAAAGGGCAATGGGCTCTATGACTTATGAAGTATTTTTAGCCAGATCCTAATTGGTATGTTAATTTTATGTTCCTTTTGATGGCATAGAAGGCCCTTCTTGCCTTGTCTCTCAGATCGTTCACAGCTTTGTGGAAGTTACCTGTGGCGCTGATGTTTAGGCCATGGCATGTATAGTTTCGTGTGTGCTCTCGGGCAACAGTGTCTAGATGGAATTTGTATTTGTGATCCTGGCAACTGGACCTTTTTTGGAACACCATTATTTTGGTCTTACTGAGATTTACTGTCAGTGCCCAGGTCTGACAGAATCTGTGCAGAAGATCTAGGTGCTGCTGTGGGCCCTCCTTGGTTGGTGACAGAAGCACCAGATCATCAGAAAATAGTAGACATTTGACTTCGGATTCTAGTAGGGTGAGGCCGGGTGCTGCAGACTTTACTAGTGCCCGCACCAATTCGTTGATATATGTTGAAGAGGGTGGGGCTTAAGCTGCATCCCTGTCTCACCCCACGACCCTGTGTGAAGAAATGTGTGTGTACATGGATTTTATAATGTCGTATGTTTTACCCCCAACACCACTTTCCATCAATTTGTATAGCAGACCCCTGCCAAATTGAGTCAAAGCTTTTTTGAAATCAACGAAGCATGAGAAGACTTTGGCTTTGTTTTGGTTTGTTTGGTTGTCAATTAGGGTGTGCAGGGTGAATACATGGTCTGTTGTACGGTAATTTGGTAAAAAGCCAATTGCTCAGTACATTGTTTTCATTGAGGAAATGTATGAGTCTGCTGTTAAGGATAATGCAGAGGATTTTCCCAAGGTTACTGTTGACGCATATTCCACGGTAGTTATTGGGGTCAAATTTGTCTTCACTTTTGTGGATTGGGGTGATCAGTCCTTGGTTCCAAATATTGGGGAAGATGCCAGAGCTAAGGATGATGGTAAAGAGTTTTAGTATAGCCAATTGGAATTTGTTGTCTGTATATTTGATCATTTCACTAAGGATACCATCAACACCACAGGCCTTTTTGGGTTGGAGGGTTTTTATTTTGTCCTGTAACTCATTCAGGGTAATTAGAGAATCCCGTCGGTTCTAGTAGTCATTAATAGTTGATTCTAAGATTTGTATTTAATCATGTATATGTTTTTGCTCTTTATTCTTTGTTATAGAGCCAAAAAGATTGGAGAAGTGGTTTACCCATACATCTCTCTCTCTCTCTCTCTCTCTCTCTCTCTCTCTCTCTCTCTCTCTCTCTCTCTCTCTCTCTCTGTCTGAGTGTGTCTCTCTGTCTGAGTGTGTCTCTCGCTGTCTCTGATACTCTCTCTCTCTCTGAGACTCTTTCTCTCTCTCTGGGACTCTCTCTCTCTCTCTGTCTGAGTGTGTCTCTCTCTCTCTCTGAGACTCTTTCTCTCTCTCTGGGACTCTCTGTTTGGTCTTGACTGTTCTGTTCTTGACTTATGCCCCTGATAAAGGATTTGATTGTTTCTCTCAAAATAAACTCATGTATAGACAAGAGAATAGGTCTACACACACAAGCATTCTGAAGGTTGGTGTGTTTGTACATGTGTGTATAACCCCTCTCCAAATCCCCAATGATAGAACAATGACAGCCCCTTACCGTCAATGCCGAGATACAATTAGCTTATTTCAGAGGCTTTGCTGATAAGACTATCTCCCAAAATACTGTGTCATCAGTAATCTAGTCCCGACATAACATCATCTAAATGCCAATGTCTATCCCCAGTGATCCATTCAAAGCCCACGCTACATTTCCATTCTAATTAGATGTGGGCAGTCAACAGGCTTCTTTATAGGAACCTGTTTTTAAGAACCAGCAGTATTGACTTTTTCAGAGTCCCTCAGTGGCTGTTAGAAAGAGGTTCCTGTTGATATTTTGTCTCTTTGACATTGGGGCTGCAGGGGAACGAAGTCTCTGTCTCAGGGTAAACACACGCCTATCGCTAAAGCCCATCCTGCTGTTTCTTTGGGCTCTCTGTATTTGCAGTGGTATACAGACATGTGAAATATACATCAAAAGAAAGCTGTCCCTGCAGGACTTCACCAATGACCCTATTCTTATGACCGGTGTGTTAACACACAGAGAAAAATAGAACAATCTTGATTGAATATTTGACTTCATTTAATTCATTACAAAATGATTATGTCACTTACCATTAGAAGAGGGTTGAATATAAACACAACATCCTGATCCACCATGATGGGGCAGTATGTCATTACAACTTTAATACAGGCATTGTGATTTGCCACTCAAGTTATATCAATGTCTTATTATGATTGAAATAATACAAAATATAAATTTGTGTTGCCCCCTCAGCAGTTTATCTGATTTGATGATTTTTATACCCGGGCCAATGTTTCTGAGGCATTTGACTACCTGAGGAGACATGGGGATTTTAGCGACGGTACTTTGCGTTAACGAGAGTGCCACGATCGAAGCTAATGCGAAAGGAATTAAATGTCTTCTGGACGCGTGCCCTCGCTGCAGCAGCATTGCCTTGGGGGGGGGCGTTCACTTCACACGAGGTCGCTGGTGATTCAGCATTAGCGCACGCGCGATCCCACTGTATCTAACACACTGCGTCGCTGCTGCACCAGTCGCTCTGGCTCTCACTGTAAGAGCCCAGGGTGATTGATAACCACTGGGGAGCTGGCTCCTTACTTGAATTACTCATGTACACAGGAGGAATCTGGTTCCCTCAGTTGCGGCACATTAGTATGGGTGACCCTTGTCACTGGGAGATTTTTCACTGGAAAACCCCCAGTCAATGTTATGTGAGTAGCTTATAGAGTTATTAGACCAGAATGTGCTCCCTCCTTCTCTTCCTCCCACTATCCCTCTTAAACATGTCCATTCTGGAAGTGGCCAAATATCCAGGAGTAGATTTCTGAAACGCTTCTTGATTATTTAAACCAACTAATTTGAACATGGTGTCTTCATAAGAGTTGTTCAGACATTTTTCTGGACAATCTCCTGGAAAGAGATGCTGCGAAGCAGGATTAATACGATGATGAAGTCATAGAAGAAACATGGACGCCAGACTGATTCCCTCCATTTCGGCTCATTCACTTCCATTGGCTTTAGCTCCCCCATGTATCAGGGTAAACCTCCAGGAGAATTGTTAAACATGATTCCACAAAGCACTTTTCTCTTCCTCTCTATCTCATTATTGTCTCACTTCCCCTCCTTCCAACCCACCTGAACCCACCACCCACTCCCCAGGCAAGGTGCGTGGTAGCAGGTGCGATCGACGGAGCGTCAGCCCCTATTTGGGACAGCAGCGTAAACACGCTGTCACCCTGCCTCGGAGTCGCTAGCTACCCACACCCTGTCCGGGCCGGCAGCCTGAGTCTGGCAGGTTAGGAAGGGAAGGGCAAATGACAGAGCGTGGGTAGCTAACCTGCCAGACTCAGGCTGCTGGCCCGGTTAGCCTAGCCTGTTGTGTGCCTGACTAAAGCAGCGCTGCAGCAACAGCAGCAGTAGAAATCACTCAGCCATTTCAGCCCCTCTGTGTCTGTGAAAACAGCTTGAGGGGGAGAATGGGGAGAGAAAGAGAGAGGGAAGAGGGAGAGAGATCCTCCAAGGGGAAGCTGCCTGCCTGCAAGTCGACTCACACAGCAGTACAACCTCCACTTGTAAATCTAGCAGCCAGGGCTGAGGAAGAGAATATAAATTAGGTGTGACTAACACCGGGATGAGAATCCTGGCAGGTTTCTTTCTTTTACCCTGAATGATGTGTACACATCCACTGGGCTGCAGTAGTCAGTGTAGAGCCAGGAGATGTAGTCTCAGTCTGGCATGTAGGGATCCTCTTGAGGCTCACTGAGTACGAGCTCTATTGGAAAAACCAGAAACAAGATGGATGCCATAGTGTCATCCCCATGCCCTGGCTTTAGGCCCAATCAACACATATATTTATCCCCTGGGTATTCTCATGCCCGGTTGTATTGCCAAGCAACATTAGAATATATAATTAGAATATATACGATTCTTTAATAGGCCATCATTGTAAATAAGAATTTGTTCTTAACTGACTTGCCTAGTTAAATAAAGGTTAATAAATCTAACAATGCATTTGTATGCTTTTATTCTCTTCGTCCTCATCACAATCCTCTGTTGGTGTGGAGTAATTGCCTGTAGTCTGAGTGTATCAAGCTTTGGTTATATTTGCATAGCAATCATAAATCACCTTAGTGAATGGGGATTATCATTCTCCAATACAAGGTATGAATACAAAGAGCTCCCTAGCTGATTCATTGATTGGCATATCGGATATCCATTATTCCTTGTTTAAGCCTAGAATTATTCCATTATCCCTCAATCGACAGTGAAGTGTTGCCTTTCAGTGTTTATGTTCATCTCAAGGCCATTGTATTTAATTGGTGCGGTTGTCAATGGTCCTCCATTACAGGGTAGTAGTATACAGACAGACCTCTTGGCTCCATCTCTTGGGTTTTGTGGCTGGATGTGAATGTTTATCAGAAACGTATTGGGCTCCTTCCCATCGGGCTGTAATGAGAACAGTATGTGTATACTATAGGGTCAGAATAGTAGTGTGGGGTGTGGCCAACATATCAACTGTCTGTCCATAAGGAAGAAGGCTGTTTAAAGCTTAGGTGAATGGTTACAATTAGAGTAAACAGGGTTGGGAGTTTGGGTTAAGGTTCAGATGTAGGGAAATATGATTTAAATGGAAATTAATTGTAGGTCCCCATGAGGATAGAAGAACATAACGTGTGTGTGTGTGTGCGCTCAAATAGGGGTGTAGTCTACAGGCTTGATGATGTAGCTCTAGCCCTCTGCAGACACACTGCACCTATTATTGGGCCTCCCCAGCTGTAGTGTGTGGGTAATAAACCTCTCTACAGCAGCCCCCAAACAGACCAGCAATCAATGGGAAATTGTCTCACCGATCGATGTGACAGCCTCTCTCTTTCTGTCTCTATATCGCTTGCCCTTTCTCTCTGTCTCCCTTTCTCTTGCTCTCTCTCTTCTCCCCATCTCACTCTTTCAGCATCCACTCTGAAATGCTGTTGCTCAGCAGCCCACTCAGCAGCCCCTCCAGCCATTAACAGAGAGGAACTAGACTGAGCTGGCATTAGCACTTCCCAGACACAATCAGCCGAGCTGGCCAAACGCTAACTCTTAATTACGCACTTGACAAGTGAACTATCAGCTTGCCATGTCTGGCTTGTTGTTTCGCTCCGTGGGTGTCATGGTAAATCGTTTAGGGGGGAAATTCTAGTTGATTTTATATTGAGGCAAAGAAGCAGTCAAATACTATTCTTGATTTGGTATGAGTGAAACTAGTGTACATGTTCTGTTAGAACCAGTCACCTGGTTTGGATTAGCCTATGTTATTTTTACTCAGGCCAGAAACAAAGTCCTCTGTGTGGTGCAGGGCATTGGTTTGTGACATAAACATTCTCAACCATTCAACATTGTCACTTGGGCGACCACTGTATTTTTAGCTAGTTGCCAGAATCCAGAGGCACTCCCTTTGCTGTGGAGATTTGGCTCCAGGCATAACAGAGACGCACAAATAATACATGTCAGTATTTGAGGCAAGTTTGGAAATGGTGAGCAAACAGCAGTTCTCCTTAACACCGTGCTTACACAGCCACTACCAGGGCATGGAGTTGAGCTCTAATGTGACGAGACAGATAGAAAAACAAACAGAGTTGACAACCACTGCTGCCTGTTATACATACATCATGTTTGTCCTGCCTCAGCCCCTTGGAAAACCAACCTCAGTGCTAACTGTCTGAATAGAGTGTTTCTGGCCTCCGCCGTGCTAGATTACAATGTGTTTAGCTGTTAACTGCTGCTTCCACACAGATCATCTAACCTAATATGGCTTGTAGTGGCCAGGGATTGCTTGAGGGTCCTATGTGGTGTGAATGACCTCTGTTGGGGGAATAGAGATGCTCATTTTGGCACTAGCTACAGTATTTACATTTTACAAGGGCTTTGAGAATAAATAGGTAGGGTTATGTTAAATATAGAGCCAGGTGACTGGTTGAATAAAGAAGAAATGGATGGGCTATGTTTGAGCTCAACTCCCAGGTCGCTTCGATACGGCAATGAATAAGTACTGCTGAGAAAAAGCCATGCTAAGAGCAACACAAATGCTAATTCAAGACTTGCAAAGAGTTCAATGTCACCAGAGGGCCTACAAAGCAGACCAGCGTACAGCCAGCTCTTGATACTTGTTGTGCCGCTTGAATATCCACAGAGCTTTCTAGGTCAAACAGCCGCTGCTACATTTAAATTTTAGTGATGTAGGAGACGCTCTTATCCAGAGCAATTTACAGGAGCAATTAGGGTCAAGTGCCTTGCTCAAGGGCACATCGACAGATTCCTTTACCTAGTTGGCTCGGGGATTCTAACCAGCGACTGTACCCACCTGGAGAGAAACAGAACCAGGGTTAAAACACTACACTAACCCTCCAATGCTCTTAACCACTCGGCCACCTGGCTGCTGGCCTGTCATTGAAGATTAACTTGAGTTTTCTGCACAGAGTGCCATCTGCAACTGGCCCAGGGTTGGCTTTCAACTGCTTAGCTTGTTTGTGTTAACAAGCTAACTAGTAAACATTGCTTAACCTGCGATTACAAGATATCATGACTCTGCTGCGGTCCTGATTGGTGTCAAAGTCTTGGCTGTTCAAATAATCCAGTCATACAACTAGGCCTACTTCAACATAAGACTCTGCTGCTGTTTTGTACAATCTATCCTTGCCAGCAGCAGTCATATTGAGCCCTGTCATCACCTAAAGAGGAAAGTCTGCTTAGACAGATTCTAGTGGACGACTGTAACCTGAAATGGTTGGGTAGGATGAGAAAGGGCTGGTACTCACTACTCAGACTCATGTTTGCAATGGAGGAAGGGACAGGATCTGCCGGACATGTCTTGAATTGATGGGGTCAAAGACCTATGGAAAGCTTCTATTAGGCTCTTATCTCCTCCATTGCAGGTTATGAGGCAGGTTAGTGTATGTATGGGGGGGTTCTTTGCCACTTTGACTGGTCCATAAAGCCTATTAGGAAGTCAGTCAGTGGTGTAAAGCTGGGTTAACACTATGCTCTGTATTGATGGTCCTTTGAATGTAATATGATGTCACCGTAGTAGCCTAGCGCCCTGTGAGGACACTTATCAAATATTTAAACATTTTTATTGATTTTCCACTGCAAAGGAATTGATCCCCATTCTGATAACCATCCAGTATATATTCTTAATTATGAACTGGGTGGTTCAAGCCATGAATGCTGTTTGGCTGACAGCCGTGGTATATCAGACCGCATACCACGGGTATGACAAAACATTTATTTTTACTGCTCTAATTACGTTGATAACCAGTTTATAATAGCGATAAGGCACCTCGAGGGTGTGTGGCATATGGCCAATATACCATGGTTAAGGGCTGTATCCAGGCACTCCTCATTGCATTGTGAGTAAGAACAGCCCTTAGCCGTAGTATATTGGCCATATTGCTTAAAAGTAAGCCACCTCCTATAGGAATGGTTCTGTCCAAATGGCCACTATAAGCAGAGGCTTATTAGACCTAGTTATAAGTGTAGTGTGATGTAGCCTAGAAAGACTTGACTATATGTACCAGAACACAAAGCTGAAGGCTAGTCTGTGGTAGCAGCAGGATAAACAGCCTCGCTGGCCTTCTCCCTCCTATCTGCCCCGGACGCCTCTAATCAGCAGGCCTTGAGCTCTCTGAAAGGTCATTCTGTCCCTTTGATGGTGTTTTGATTCATTCCTTCCTCCCTCTCTTCCCTCTCTCCTCCCCCCTCTCTTCCCTCTCCTCCCCCCTCTCTTCCCTCTCCTCCCCCCTCCCTTCCCTCTCTCCTCCCCCCTCACTTCCCTCTCTCCTCCCCCCTCTCTTCCCTCTCTCCTCCCCCCTCTCTTCCTCTCTGCTTTCCCCCTTTCACAGTCAAGCTGGAGAGTCAATATCATAGGGGTGCGAAGATGGGACTGGTTCCGTCGGCGGCCGTGTGACGTTGGCGAGAGAGAGCGAGAATGCAAAGAGAGAGTGTGGACCAGCTGGAGGAGAGGCGGAGATTGACGAGAACATCCAGAGTGGGTCATATTCTGACTACTGTGTTTTATCAGGAGTTCCAGCAAAACATAAATATGGACACACTGGCTATACATGGCATCCTCTCAAGGCATTTACAGTCTAAGGACAATGACTAAGCAGACATTCACCACACAGGAAAGTTATTACCAGGTTCTCTACATTCTATACTGTGTACTCTTGAACAGTTGTATTTTCTGCAATAAACCATGTTGAAATGTAATTTCTGTCTTTTATTTTATTTTGACCATAGACAGGTTGGTTGTTTAGCAACAAAACCGAGGCGTTTGAAAATATGGGGCAAAACAGATGGGGTTGGCTTAGATTTTTGACCGCTTGTAAGCTACAGTATATTTTGTCTACAATGTTTATTGAAAACATAAATACATTTGCACAATGAGCACTTGTCTTTCAAATACGCTGTTACAGTTGTTGGTTAGCTAGCCAGCTATCTCTTTTGTTTGTTGCCATATTGACATGAAATCAGTCAAAACAGAAAAAGATCAAACGAGCTGAAACGAGCCACTTACAATTCCCTGCATGGTAGTTTCTTGTCATTCTTGCTAGCAACCTGGCCATCCATAATCACAACACCCCGCTGACTTGTACACCATGGAGACATGGTCTCATGACGTTGTCAGCTAACCCATCTATAATGAGAGGCGAAATCCAAACGAGAAGATGACTCTGAAAGAAACATCAACCATAGCACCAAACTTGCTCTCTTGTCCTATCAGTCATCCCACTCAACCGTCGCCACGCATTTTTTGTACATTTGTGAAATATAACTCTTTCCAGAAAAAAGCACTCCTTTCAGATGTAATGGCGCGGTGGAGGCCAAACATGGAATTCCGTGGTGACTGACGGACCAATTGGCCACAAGCGATTAAGTTTCTGTTCTCTCTCCATTATATAGCTGTCAGAAGCAGGCCTCTTGAAGTCATGTCAGGCTGGCCCTCGTTGGGATTGTGTCCTCTTGGTGACAGGAGTGTCTTTACCTCAATAGGAAATTAACAAAGGTGCTAAACGAGCATCATGACTCCACACAGAGGCACAGTCATTGAAAGCCAGCAGCGCTGGAGCCCATTAAATTAGTCTTCTGATTTGCACCTTTCTCACCTTCTAGAAGTCACTCAATTGTCATTTTCTTCAACGCGTGTGCTGTTTTCACAAGTTGTGATTTGTTTTTGTGTCGATCCATGGTAATTATGTGCTTTGTGTTTTAACCACTTTTGCTCGGTGGTTATTTCCATCGAGATGTTTTGTTTGAGTGGTTGTTTGACTCAGCCCTTTCTTGCCCGAGGGGGTTCTTTGCCATGAATCACCTCACACACCCATTGCAAGTTGTAATGTGTTTGTGTATCCATGCCTAGCATTGTAATTGGCCATTGATTAGCCTAGATTTTCTCTTGTTTGAGTTGCAGATTAAGCCACAGCCCTCCCATAGACAGCCTTTACCATGAGCCCACCTAATTGCACCAATCCTCCCAGTCATCTTTGCCACCCAGAGAGCGTAAGAGCTCTCCTTTGTAAAAGTTCCCCCCCACAAGGGTGTACAAGAATTCTCCAAATTTCAGCCTGACTGAATCAATGATGACAGCTACTTGCCTTGTGGGTGGCTTTCTTTCCTCCCCCACCAGATCAGGGCTTTCACTGGATAACAACAGACACCCGGTTCACACAAACACAGGCCCTGTTTCTGTTATTCCGACATTCAAACATTTGCAATGTCACTAAGCATGTTTAAATAAACACGACTGAAATCACTCACAACGTTCCTCGTGCGCAAAATGACAGAGATCTAATGATGTTAACAAAGGGCCAAGTGTGAGACATTATAATGAGAAAGGGCCCAGTCCTCTGCTCTCTGAAAGGAGAATGAACTCTAATAGGATGGAATGTGAGCAGCAGTGGCACTTCCTGTTCTCTTCCTGTTCTCAGTCACGCCAGATTCCTAGCAGCAGTTTTCCCCTCTCCCCTGCCTGAAGCTAATGCTAGTGCAACTACTTCACACGTCCCCCCGTCTGTTATCCACTTCCCTGAATGGAAGAGGACAGACACATGACTACCTGAGGCTATGAATAAGGGGGGCTACACCCAGGCCTCTCACGAGCTAAAGACACCCAGCGACCACCTGCTTTATAGTGGGGGTTCCAATTCCTATTCAATTATTTCCAATCCAATAAATGTACTAATATGCCATAAGTAGCAGCAACTAGTTCATATTGGTCTTTTTCAATTATATTCACTTGAATGTTTGAATGTAATTGAAATGGAATTCATTAGGGTGGGCTCTAGTAGTGGTAGCAGCAGGTCTTTTGTGTTGATGGCTGAAGGGTGATTGGGAAGGGGATTGGGGGAAATCCCTCCCCCCTAGGCTTGGATGTGGAATGAGGAATTGTAGGAGGCGACTGGGGAACAATGCAACACAGGAACGGCTTGTGGCCCGTCATCCATTACTCTGTTGTCAACCGCCCCCCCCCTATTTTGGAAAAATGTACCTTCAATTAAAATTCTTCATAGTCTTCAAAATGGTTGAGAATGGTATTTTGAATCACCTTGAAATTGGCTGAAATGTGTTCTCAAGCTGCCAACATCTAAACAAACCTAAGATTTTTTTTCCATAGTAAAAAACAAAACTTGTTCACCACTTGTGAAACCCACCACAGATTGTCAGTTACTGTCTGCTCTCTGTCTCATCCAATCCCTCCTCCCAAGGTCTTGTGTGGAATGCATCATTTCCTCATCACACCCTTGATTGCCTGTGTGTTCGGCATGCCACGGATTCCTTGATGTAAGGCTGGCTGATAAAGCTGTTAAGTAGAGCAGAAGTCCTGTCTGCAGCCGTGGCCTGCCAGCTCCAGTGTTCATCTGCCCAGCCCGCATTGGGGCTCATGGCTCGTCAGCTTCAGTTAGTCAGGAGGTCGCAGGCAGGCTCAGTCAGAGGAAGTGAAGCACATGAACCTTTGAACGAACTGCCTGGCTGGCTCCCCAAAGGCAAGTCAGTGTGTAAGATGGAGAGGGAGAGCATTTTTATATCTGAAGTTCTTCTGTTATGGAGAATGCAGCTGGAGAGCCGACCTGATTGACCTCCAGGGCGGGCCTGAGCTAGTCACCGTCCGCAGCCAAACCTCCAAACAACAGGGTATAAAGACGTACATGCCAGGCAAAGACAAGTGAATCTGTGCACCAACCCAAGTGAACAACTCCTCCGGCTCCGCTTGATCATGGGTATTGGTTTCCGAACATCCGACAGCTGTGCAGAAGCTTTGATCTATACCTTATGGACGTGTCCATTACAAATTGGCTTTATCACCAGGCAAATTCAACTGGCCCAATTTGTCTTGGCCCCTTTTGACCTGACCAACTAAGATAGTAGCTGCAACAATTGTCAAATTCTATGGGGATTACTCAAAATGGTACAGGTATAGTATCCCCTTTATGCGTGCAATAGCCGAAGCAGCGCATCTTTGCCTGACAATGAATCTAAACCACTTGCAGAGATACAAGGCAGATATGCAGGATATACTATATGGACATCAACGCCATTATCGTACCTGGACATTTCTACTCTCCATACTAAGCTTCCTACTGGGACTTTTTATGGAGCTTTTCAGAACTGTATTGTATTACTGTCTTATTATTACTGTCAGCTGCAGAGACGTCTGTCCAGACGAGTCACTCCAATTTGGGACCTAATCTGTCATCAGAACTAAATCGGGTCACATGGGTTGGTCTAGCGAACAGCCAGGCTCTCTGTAAGCACTACAAAGGGAAGAAAACGTAGCGATCCATCTTTCAAGCCTCAGGGATGGGTTCTTAGTCAAGTATGTATTACACTCTATGTATTTATAGGAGACTATCAGCATATCATCGCAACATGATGGGAAAGCAAAGCACTGCTGTTGTTTACTTCAGGAGCTAGAGACGGTCCTTTTCTCATTCATTTACTCAACCTCAAAACCTGTGATGGAATGATAGATGGCATAATTGGTGCAATTTGCCAGCGGAGAGACAGAAGGAAAGAAAGAGCCACAGCAGAGGTGGACAGGAAACACCCTGCCATCTCCATCCCAAAAGTGTAGTTGACGTCTTCTGAAGTGTTTTTCAACACCAGTCAGGGAGATCAAATTGAATACACAGTTGTCTCCTCGTGACTGTACTGGAATCAATGTGTGGCTGTTGTGATAAAATGCCCTTGCCTACCTGACACATGGTTTCTGCATTCTCACTCTTGGATTCATTTGTAGTGTTTCCATCCATTTTAGACACATTGTGCCAGTCTGAAGAGGTAACATTCTCCTCTGAGCCCTCCATTATAGTACTTTAATGTATGATTAATGTGGCCAGGACAGGAGTAAACAGTATTTACATGGTTTGGTTAGAGACACACTCAATGCCTTTTAGACAGCAACCGCAGTGAGGACATCCTGTAATCAGATACGGTGGTGTAGTTCAGCTCAACTGTCATTAAGTACATGTTTATCACCAAGGTATGCGGATTACCTTCTCACTCCTATCTGGAACATCTTGTTCCAGGGGTTGGGGTCAATTCCATTTCAATTCAAAAAGTGAACCAAACTCCAATTCAAATTCTAATGTTTCCTCATTGAAAATCATTGAAGAGAATTGGAATGTTAGTGTACTTCCTGAAATGACTGGAATTGAAATGGAATTGATCCCAACCCTGCCTTGTTCATCTTCAGTGTATGCTGTACATGATCCCATGCTTGTTTCTCTTTAATCTATCATCTATCATATTAACACGTTCTCCTTTGCCAGACTGAATTTGAGCCATCATCTATCCTTTCTTTCTACTTTCTAAATGAATTCATGTTTATCACCAATCCCATTGTTGTGACAAGCAGTGTTGTGGACAAAAAAAGAAAGGTGCATTATTTGAATTTTTTTTGTTGTTTTTTTGCTGTTGGCTCAAATTATTCATAATTTGTGTAAGAACAATGCCTATATTAAAAGAGTGTTTATCATCCCTGGGTGAGCTTCAAGGCTCACAGTGTCTCTTTAATGTGGTAATGGAAGATCAGACTCCACAAATGAAACCGGTGCCTCTGTTATTCCAAATGACTGATTGATTTGCCATTTTTCAGCAAGGGAAAAAATATTACACTGTCGACACAGCTTGTTCATTTGGGTTTCTGGCTGGCACGTCAGGCAGACAGACAGAGAGGGGCCTGGTCTAATGCCTGCGACTTGAAGGGCGAGTCATCAGTGATCTCTCTCTCCCCACTGTGCTCATTCACTGACTGTTATTTATCTTTCCAATGGAGACTGGCTGCTCCTTGGGGGAGGATGAGTGTGCCTGCCAGCGGGGAACGTATGGGAAGATGGAGGACGGTGGCTGACTGCTGCTTTGGCTCTGTGTGAAAATGAGCCCATTAATTCAGTTTCCCCCCAGGCCTCCCTGTGCCTGTTGTCTCTGTTTGTTAGTGAGATGATTCCTTCTGTCACGTCAAAGGGAACATTATCATATTCTTGTTGCCGGGGAAACCGTGCAGCAGCTAGAGAGAGGGCGAGGATCTCTTTAAGCCGTTTGAAGCGGGTAAACATGAAAGGTTATCTGTGGCGCTTTATGAGAAATGGCAACATGACAGACACATTTTTTCCTTGTGTCTCCTTCCTGTACTGTAATTCTTCTGCCTGCTTCCTAAAATGATACAACATAAAATATCTTGGTTGAGATGTAAGTCTTTCTGAACAATGGAATTTAGGTACTGTGAGTGAATCTTGTGAGGCCTTCAGACAGCTCATTCCATCAAAGTTAGGCTTATTTAAAATCTTCAACTGACCTGCACTTCAAATAGTTCAATCCAAAAAGGAGCGAGGATCAAACATTTTTGCTTTCACCTCACTGAAATTTCTTCCTGTGTCAATTGTTGTGTAATTACCTTGCTGTGTGCAATCAAAACCATCAACCCTACAGTGAAAACTCTTGGAGATTCATCAATCTAGTGTAAGCCACACTATACCATTGAGGTCCCAGGCCATAAATGAAGAGCCACACTGACCTGGTCCAGGAATGTCTCCTAGGCACTCCTGAAAAGGCTTGAATAAGTATAAGCAACATGGGGAACATGTGGAGCTACTATATTGCTTGTACTTAGCTATCAGTGGAGGCTGCTGAGAGGAGGATGGCTCAACATAATGTCTGGAATGGAGTATATGGAATGGTATCAAGCACATGTTATAATTGTCTTCTTCTTGTGTTTGATACCATTCCTTTCACTCCATTCCAGTCATTATTATGATTCATCCTCCTGTCAGCAGCCTCCACTGTTAGCTATCCAATTCATTCAGATATACAAAGTGCCTACAGGGTGTGGGGTCTAAGGGTTGTTTCTGGACTGGACCTGTTTAAAGACAATAAAGAACAGAACAACTCATGAGTCAAGAAATAACAGTATTGCTGGTAGTATCATTCTCTCGTTACATTTTTAGCCCAATAAAATATTTCCTCTCATCTCCTCAAAACCAATAGCTGACAGATATATTCTACCCTGAAATATGTCATAGCATCCACATGGGAAATGTATTCTGCTCTCCAAATATACAGTTCTGAGTACATGGTGTCAAATTGTTTTTATTACCCCTAATTGAAGGAGGCACTCTATAAAATACAATTTCCTTTAGGAAATAAATAGGCCATGCATGTTTTATTAAATGCTCTTATGTTAGCATTTTTTGTCAAATGTTATGATAAATTGTCACTCATAATGCAGGAGGACACAACATTAATTTATCAAGCCAATGTTTTTTTTGCCATATAGTTTATGTATTATGAATGTATTACTTGGAGATGTGTGCAGATTTCATTACATTTTAGCAAACATTTGGTGAAAACGACAATATAATACATTCAAATTCCAGATATGTCTCTTTTTACTCAAGCGCACCCCTCCTGCAAGGTAGTTCAATCCGAATGGAACATTTGTCCTGGATTTCCTAGCAGCTCGTTCTGCTTGTTGGTTACGTTGTATCAATCTCCAGTATAGGAGGGTACTAACAACCAGCAAGATACAGATACATCGAAAGCAGAGGAATTAACCCAGGGAGGAAATCTGTTCAATGTTGGATTTACTGTACAGGAGACCAAAGGGAAATATTAAATCCTTGAATGATTCGAGATTTAACCTAAAAATGACCGCCCGAGCCGGTATTTTCGATTTGGAACGGGATCTCAAAGTGTGATGGCAGCAGTCCAGTGAATTGCTGGCCTCTCCTTTTCCTTGCCGTTGGATTTCTTGGGGAGTGCATTGGTCTGTGGTTATTTTGACAGATTTTTGTTGTCATTCTCGTCAATTACTTTTACTCTTTCTATCTATGGAGTGTACGTAATCCGTCGTTGTACTGGGGTTTTCACACGGGGTAAGTGTCGCCTAAATATAATTATTTTGTATTTTGATATGTGGTGGGACTGGGAGAGACTGCTAGCCAGCTAGCAATGAAGCTAGCTAACGTTAGCTAACTAGCTGTGCCCTGAGAACTCATTGTTTGAGAGACCTAGCTAACTAGCAATAAGTTTGTCACAGAAAGCAACGTTATTTGACATGGATACCGTTTAATGCTAGCTACGGAATTAAGGAACTAGCTAACCAATATGCATTTTAGACGAAGCCCCTTTGCCACGAATACAGAACAATATTCTGAATCTAGGTATCAAATCGTGCAGCTAAAAGACAGTTAGCCTAGCTAACGTTAGTTAGCAAGCTAGCTTGACACGCTTATTTCACAATATACGACAGGGTAATAACAGTCTTTGGAAGTTAGCTAGTTAGCCATATTGGTATTCTGTACTTGTATAAACTGTGAGGTGATTGGGGTTCATATTTTGGTTCTATGCTAACCAGTAACCTAAGGTCAACTCGAGCAGCAATGTCAGGGCTGAGATTAACACCTCATGCACGCTGTGACATTATTTGATTGCTCAGCCACATGCATTGCAGGGATTGCCTGTAGTGGAGCTTGTCGGCCAACAGAACATTGCATGCCAATACAACTCTCCTTGGCTCTACATGTGTAAGCTTACTAGCTAAACGCTGTATTAAAATCTCATACCATTTCCCAATCTCAAGCATATCTGCTATTATTACAGTAAGTACCACATGCTAGAGACTGACAGATGATTTATCTAGTTTGGACATGGCTATGGGTTTCAGCAGCCAATACTGGTATAGGCTAGGCTTTGAGAACACTCACTGCCTAGTAAAATGACGAAAGTACAATGTCAACATAGTATGAAGTTGTTCTAGTACTTGAAATTAATTAGGAAAACAACAAGACTTTGGCTGAAATCCTTGGAAGTCTGATTGGGATTCGGCCCATGTTGGCGCATTTAAACATTTCCACTACTAACAAATCAAACCAGATGTGGAAAAACATTGTTTATTGTGAACCACACTTATCTTGGTTACTTATCATTACCTTCCCTAATACATAGTAGACAGTCCTTTCCCAATAGTTGTGTGTGTGTGTGTATTCCATAGTACTGCTAGATATCCCTAGTGAGTCAACACATTGTAAAGGCTACAGGTTCCATGCATGTGGGCAATTCCATGGTAATGGATTTACGCTGAGACTCAGATTGTTCACTTTAAAATGTAAACCAACCAAAAACCATAAATAAAAAGTAAAAAATAAACTTAATTCTGTGACCCAGCTTTGCACAGTTTTTGTAAATGTTTTTTATTTAACTGTGTAAATTGTTTAAAGTAGTCATTGTTCATTGAGCTGTATGGTTTATTAAACTCGAAAATCAATGGTTTTTGTTTGGCATACATTTTAAAGTGTGAAACTGGAGTTTCAGCGTAATTCCATTACCTTGGACTGGCCCACATGGGTGAATCAGTGATTTGTAGTCTACTCTATTCTGACGATGGAGAAATCACGCTTGCTAGCAGGACTTTGATCTGGAGTGTGGACCCACGGAAGGAGTGAATTCTACAGTGACTATGTTCCACGGGACAAATGGTATGTCTCAGAAACAAACATGTTTTCATCTTACCTGTCTTGGATCAGCCAATCACCTGATGTCACTTTGAGAACCAGGAACAGTAGAGCATTAAACTACACTGAACAATGATTTTTAAGCCTGTTTGTTTAGTCCTGAAGCATCTGATTAGTTTTATTTCAGGAAAGGGAGTACGTCAGTGTGGCTCCAGTCATCTGATGGTAACATCAGCTGATGACACACTAGAGGATTTACATCCTAAAAGGTAGCTGGCAATTTGAAACCTCAGGGGAATCACTAACAGTCACTTGAACAATGCCAATTCTCAGAGGTTGTCTGGAATTGAAATGACGCTAAAAGGAGGGTTCCGATTGATTTAAAGATTTTTGTTTTGAAATGTGCCGATTTATGATTGAATTGTGTTTGCTTAGCCTTATTCAAGGACATGTATTTCTGACCCAGCCTACAGCCTTACTTGAAGTCGTTTGTACACATTTTTCAGCTCCCCTGCCACTTCCTATTACAGTTTGACAAAGCTTTCAGTCCAGTGGGCTGTACCTTTATCGACATGTCATGAGTAACACAGCTTCTTTACTGTACATCAGCATCTCTTATAAATACACAGATTCCCACTGGCCAACACACACAACGCTCCTCTCCCCTAACAAAAGTTCCAGGTATACCATTTCAAAGCCTATTCACCACAGGGTGAAGGTCTTGTTAAAACTCCAATTGACTCTGCAAATGTTGCAATCTTTATGCAGATTTTTAAAAGTTGATCCATTTATGGATTTTTATGTTCTTGAAGCTTGTCCTGTTTAATTGCTTTGCTTTAAGTATCATTAACAGCTCAATATGATTGAATAGGTGAAAGCGTGTGGTGAGATATTGAGTTTTGTGAGAACCTCAATTTATATTCAGTAGGCTTAGCTGCATTACATTTTGTAACTGAACTTTAAGCCTTTCTGAAGTCTTATGTCAAGGATGTGCCTGGTTTGTCTACTTTTATCAGTCTGTGTTGTAAGCTGTTATTGGACACACTACTCACATGCACTGAGTATACGTACGGGATAAACGCCAACGTTTTGTATGTTACCTTGGAATTAATGGACAACACAGCGGGAAGATGCCGAGTTCATTTTTCCAAGATAATGTACGGGACGGAGGCATTTATCCCACTTATACCAAAGGTGCTAAAGAAAACAATATAAAAGCACACTGGTAGAAAAACCTTCATTGATATTTTTCAATGCAAATTTATACTTTCTCATCTTTTGGTTGCTAGAGATGTGACCCAGTCATTCGTTCTTTGTTCCATTGCCATGCTCATGCTCAGTGGCAAGGTTCTTATTCTTGCTTGCTGACACTTAGCCAACTAGCTATGGCTACACAGTCACGACCTCTGCAGACAGAAAAACAGCACATGCTCTGTTTTCTGTTGACATTCATTTGGATACATCCACAACCATGTGCTGATAATGATAATGCCTGATAATGCCTGATAATGCCTGGCATAGCTAGAATAGTTTGCCTTCAAGGCAGGACACAAAACACTGACTGTTAATTATGAGGAGATTGCTTTGCATATCAAACACTAGACTAGATGCTAGCTAAATAGTTTGTTGCTAGCAAAACTGCCAATATGACAACCAAATTTTAAATAATCAGTTGCTGAAAACAGCTGGTCAAACATGGGAGGATTTGACAGCTTGAGTGGTTGAGGGGACAGGAGAAAGTCATGTTAATCACTCACCACGTTAGGTCAGATGCTCAAATGTCTCTGTAAAAACAAATCAATGCTAGCTAGCTACGTCTTTTCCTCGGTGGACCTGCATTTACATTGTATCCATTTTCAGTTTGTGTGACTGTTGGTTTAGCTTTCTGTAACTGTGTAGCAAGTAGTCTGCATGTTTAGAGGTCAACTGATTTTAATCGGAATGGTCGATTAATTAGGACCGATTTCAAGTTTTCATAACAATCGGAAACCGGTATTTTTGGACAGCGATTCGGACAATTATTATTATTATTATTTTACACCTTTATTTAACTAGGCAAGTCAGATAAGAACACATTCTTATTTTCAATGATGGCCTAGGAACGGTGGGTTAACTGCCTTGTTCAGGGGCAGAACGACAGATTTTTACCTTGTCCGCTCGGGGATTCAATCTTGCAACCTTACAGTTAACTAGTCCAACGCTCTAACCACCTGATTACATTGCACTCCACGAGGAGCCTGCCTGTTACACGAATGCAGTAAGAAGCCAAGGTAAGGTGCTGGCTAGCATTAACCTTATCCTATAAAAAACAATCAATCATAATCACTAGTTAACTACACATGGTTGATGATATTACTAGTTTATCTAGCGTGTCCTGCATTGCATATAATCGATGCAACGCAGGGGGATGATTTAACAAAAGTATATGTATATGCAACAGTTTGGGCCGACCTAATTTGCCAGAATTTTACGTAATTATGACATAACATTGAAGGTTGTGCAATGTAACAGGAATATTTAGATTTATGGATGCCACCCGTTAGATAAAATACATAACGGTTCCGTATTTCACTGAAATAATAAACGTCTTGTTTTCGAGATGATAGTTTGCAGATTCAACGATATTAATGACCTAAAGCTCGTATTTCTGTGTGTTATTATGTTATAACCAAGATATGATTTGATAGAGCAGTCTGACTGAGTGGTGGTAGGCACCAGCAGGCTCGTAAGCATTCATTCAAACAGCACTTTCGTGCGTTTGCCAGCAGCTCATCGTCAACTCCCGAGATTAGGCTGGTGTAACTGATGTGAAATGGATAGCTGGTTAGCGGGGTGCATGCTAATAGCGTTTCAAACATCACTTGCTCTGAGACTTGGAGTGGTTGTTCCCCTTGCTCTGCATGGGTAACGCTGCTTCGAGAGTGGCTGTCGTCGATGTGTTCCTGGTTCGAGCCCAGGTAGGAGCGAGGAGAGGGATGTAGGTATACTGTTACACTGGCAATACTGAAGTGCCTATAAGAACATCCAATAGTCAAAGGTATATGAAATACCAATCATATAGTGAGAAATAGTCCTATAACTACAAACTAAAACCTCTTACCTGGGAATATTGAAGACTCATTTTAAAAGGAACCACCAGCTTTCATATGTTCTCATATTGCATTTTACTTTCTTCTCCAACACTTTGTTTTTGCATTATTTAAACCAAATTGAACATGTTTCATTATTTACTTGAGGCTAAATTGATTGTATTGACGTTATTATTATATATATTAAGTTAAAATAAGTGTTCATTCAGTATTGTTGTAATTGTCATTATTACAAATAAATAAAAATTGGCATATTTTTAATCGGTATTGGCTTGTTTTGGTCCTCCAATCGGTATCGGCGTTGAAAATTCATAATCTGTCGACCATGTGTAGGTTCATATTGCGTCATGATTTGAAGGTTTCCCGATGTTTCCCGATGTCTGGCACTGTGTAGCGTCCATGCAACTCAATATTAGGAATGTGTTTCTAATGTTTGGTACAGTGTATTTGACAGCAATGAACTGGTTGGTGCGTATTGACAATCTGTCAGACTATCGAAGAACCTTTCTCATCATTCAGGCAAGTGAGGTTGTCAATTGTCCACAGATTTCTGTATTACTTCTCCCTTATTGAGCTCACTTTACAAAATATCAGTTTGTGGCCAATTCACCCAGTGTTCTGGCTGTGCCTCTTTGCATTGGTACTGATTTACTCAGCAGGGAGTCCTCTCAATGCAGAAGGTCAAGTCTGTAGTGGTTTTCTAGGCATTGGTCACTGTGAGCCACTGTCTGGATCAACAACACGTCTCTGTACTTGCCCCCTAGTTTATTGTGGCCTCCGCAGATAATTGGATAAGTGAGAGAGATGCAACGTTTTGCTGTAGACTGCTTCCTGCCAAATGGAAAAGGATTCCAGTGTGTTTTCATGCTAATTGCACCGGGCCTAAATTACCAGCTCTATAATAACGTTATCTAGCTACTTCTGTTGGACATAATCACACACAACCTACCTCATTCTGGTTTGGTTAGGCCTATTACTAGAGATTTTTATAACTAAACCAAGATGCAACACAGTTTGTTTCAAATGGGAACAAATGAGCCATAGTTGGCAGAACAAGCAAGGAGGTGGGCAGTGCCAAGCACGAGTTAGCAAGATCCTATTGGTGCGTTCTAGCATTAATTTGCATATTTCTGTTGGAACGCCTACTCTGTGAAGTGTGCAATAACTCAATTCGCCTTTGCACTCCTTTTTAAAAAACTTTGGGAAAGGGTTAAGTCTACTAAACTTAGTCCACTCTGTTCGTAACAGATTGTCGTTTTGGGAACAGAACTGTATTGAGATCCAATGTTTAATCGATGAGTGAATTGCCAGAATGTCTGGATAAATCCATCTTCTCCCACTGCCGGCCACTGGGCTTCCTCTCACTACCATATTTGGTAGTGAGTGGAAACGCCAACCGGATGCTTCATATTTATACATCAGTTGAAATATCTGTCTCATTGTTCTATCTGTGCTATTAGTACCTGATGCCTGGTTTGATCTAGCCATCTGACTGAAATGCATAAGACTAGGACAGTTGATAAGGCTTAGTTCTGTCTGTCTTTTCCTAGCGGTTTGTTTACATTGTTCACAGCAAGTGATTTGCAATGCCAGTTGTGTCAAACAGAAAGCTTATTCTCATTGCAAAAGATGCATTATGGGACTTGGACTAGCCTCCATGTACGGTCACTGCAAACAAAGATGTTGCTTATGATGAGACCGTTCAGTTCATAGAATAACTAGTGTTGAAGACATGGCCTTGTCCCCCTTTGTTAGACTAATTGGCCTGTTTTTAGACAGGTGTCGGGCTATTGACGAACTGTTAAAATAAGGTAGGTGCTTGTCTGATTGCGTTAAATACATTCAACACATTGCTTTTGAAATGTGTGTGAGCGGTACCGTGGATTTTAGAACGGTCTTTAATCCCCTCTAAAGCTCTGGGCTACATAGCAACATTAATCACTCACCCCACATCAAGAAGATGCTGCTGTTGTCCAGGCCTAGGAACCCCAGGATCATAATAAAATACCAAAAATACTAGGGTCTAGTCTCCATTCAGTTTGTTAACATTTGACTTACCATTCTGTTTAGCCTCGTTGTTAGGTGAGATGTTCGATGTCCCCCATACAGACTTATGAAATGTCTGTTTCCAGTGAGGGATTTGGCCCATGTCCTTTAATCCAATTGTAGGTACGGTATTGATTGACCAGATACTGGTATGAATGTAATTTTTTGGTCCTTTTTGGTCCTTTTTAAAATTTTTTATTTTACTAGGCAAGTCAGTTAAGAACATATTCTTATTTTCAATGACGGCCTAGGAACAGTGGGTTAAACTGCCTGTTCAGGGGCAGAACGACAGATTTGTACCTTGTCAGCTCGGGGGTTTGAATTTGCAACCCTGCGGTTACTAGTCCAATGCTCTAACCACTAGGCTACTACTAGGCTACCCTATCATGCTGAACACAGGGAATGTCCCTTGAATTGGTCAAGACTCAAGTCTGTTGGAAATTAATTATGTTTGGTGAAGGGCCCAGAGTCTAGATTCAGCCCTGTTCAGAATATTGACACACATTTGAGTCTCTGTTGTCTAGATCTATAGATGGACTCTTGTTGGCTGCTCACTCACAAACCCGTTCATGCAGTGAATCCATCAAGTCTATTGTGAATAAAGTTGAACTATGGAATCTGGATGGGAATTATTCAAGATATCTGCTGGGTTTGATCCATTTAATCTAGGAAACTAGGTGTTTTTTGTCCCATCTGAGCTTTTTGAAATGTTGAACATGCTGAATGGGGTAGGCTTGGTCTTTTCTATAACGTATATCAGTGTATTTGGAAATAGCCATGGGATGGTTTTTCAATACCATCATCAATACTTTGAAACTATTTCTTTTGAAGTTTTTCAATACATTTTATATTTGTAGCTACTGAAGTGAATCCCTGCAGTCAACTTGTGCGATATGATGGGAGATAAAGGAGATCACGTTCTTCATTTCACCTGTCACATTATTTTACATCATGAGGCTTTTACCATAGTTCCCCAGAGCCAGTCACTTGTTTGTAAATAGCACAATGGTATAAGCGGGAGCAGCTAAGTCAAGCTGTCTATTGACAGGCGTCGGCCTTTCTATTGAAAGCAAAGTGTTTTGTTTTTTTGCATAAATATAGTGATCAGGGACGTGCAACCTGTTTCCCTTCACAGAAAATACATCAGTGCAACACATTTGGCAGAAAATAGCTTCATTTTCATCAGATAACAACAGAAGTGCAACACTATTTGGCTGGCAGCCACAGTGAATTAGTAAATGAGCTGACAATGAAAAATCAAGGATTTTTTTTTTGCTAAAATGATGCATGTCCATCATATTGCAAAATGTTTATTATAGAAAGAATGCAGCCAGCTACATTTCCTAATGTTTTGCTTGAAGTTAATCTGTCATTTTACCAGAGAGAAGTAGACTACACCAGTCAGAGCGCTGTCTGCTGATAGAATGCCATTCTACTGAAGCACAAAATGGGTCCGATGGCAGCAGAAATTACAATAAGAAGCATTTTAGATCTGCGTTTATAAAACGCTTCGAGATTTCTTATGAGTATTATGAATAATAAAGAATTCTGTGTTAGAGACCCCCTAGGTTTAACTAGCTAGTTATCTAAATAAGTGACTTAATTAATGATGGTGCATCATATTGTTTAAGCTTTCTGTCTTTGAGAAGTCAAAGCTTTTCGGAGAAGTTATCCGTACAGCTGCCACTATCTTGATATCCTCTTCTTTCTCAGCCTGTTTGACCCTCCCTCCTCTTCTCTGAGCAGGGCAGGCATTCCCTTTCCCTTGTGACTCCAGACACGTGTGTGTGTGTGTGTGTGTGTGTGTGTGTGTGTGTGTGTGTGTGTGTGTGTGTGTGTGTGTGTGTGTGTGTGTGTGTGTGTGTGTGTGTGTGTGTACATGCTGCCTCAGAGCAGACGAGCAGTCTTCAAAACTTTGTTCATTTGGACAATGTCTCTTGTTCACATTCGCTTGTAAGTGTCCAAACTCACCAAAAAGTACATTCTGCAGCACCTACCTATACATGTATAACTTTATAAGCTGGATTGCCGGTCTTTGAAATGTTTATTTTTGTTTGCATATTTAGCGAGCGGCCTCCCTGGAAATTCTGTTACCAGAATGCTATTTTATTTTACCTTTATTTAACTAGGCAAGTCAGTTAAGAACAAATTCTTATTTTCAATGACTGCCTAGGAACAGTGGGATAACTGTCTGTTCAGGGGCAGAAAGACAGATTTGTACCTTGTCAGCTTGGGATTTGAACTTGCAACCAGAGGGTTGCTAGTCCAACCCTCTAACCACTAGGCTACCCTGCCACCCTGATAAAATGAGCACAATTAACAGATGCCCAATGGGAGGGGGGGTGTATATCGATACAGTTGAGATTTTGCACAGGTACTTACAAATCTCAATATTATTTTGGACAATATTGCACGCAATATTCTTTTGGATAATATTGCACCAATATTCTAAATCCAAATATTGATTTGTACAAAAATAAATCTAGGTGGCATTAGCGCCAGACAGCTGCACCAGCGCCAAAACTCAGTTATTTTTAATCTTATAGCTTGTTCTCCATCTTCTTTTTAAATAGTGAGCCAACATGTTTTCATTACTTTTATATCCATGACTTATCAAACAATAATTTTATACTCTCTCCTGTTCCTCTTCAGGAGAGCATTAGGTTTGGAACATTGAATCACAATACTTAGGCGCCGATATGGTATTGCGATTCTAAGTATCGTGATAATTTTGTACCACGAGATCCCTGGCAATTCCCAGCCATACATGCTATCATTTGGTTGTGTTCAAACCCAATCAGATCAATTCTTGTTATTATGTTTAAGTGGGTTTTATTTGAGTTAGGTAAATATTTTACTTTGGCTACCTCAAGTAGCCTATTACGCAGAGCCTTTTGGTTTTCAGGCACTTGTAGTCAGGCAGGCATGTGTTTTTCATTTTCATGCCAAGATTGCATTGGAGGTTTCCCTTTATGAAAATGTCTTCTCTTCTCATGATTAGAGCTGTTAGCGATAAGCTGTTTTGCCAGCTGTTAAAAAGGTATGCTAACACATGGAACATGAGGAGGCCTGTCAACCAAGTGAAGGATCTCTTTGCTTGAATTCCTCTAATTCTGTATTGGCAAGTAATGCAGTTTCTTTGGGTGTAAAATGAAGGTCCGATACCTTGCACCAGGAAGAATCATCCAGGTGGATGTGATGGAATAGGCCTAGCGATTGCGTTTATGAGCAGTTGGTATTCCTTACTGTGTTTTTGTTGTAGTTTGGAAACGTGAAATGGTCTAGGGTAATGCTGTCCTCCAGGACATAGCAGTTGGTATTCCTTACTGTGTTGTTGTAGTTTGGAAACGTGAAATGGTCTAGGGTAATGCTGTCCTCCAGGACATAGCAGTTGGTATTCCTTACTGTGTTGTTGTAGTTTGGAAATGTGAAATGGTCTAGGGTAATGCTGTCCTCCAGGACATAGCAGTTGGTATTCCTTACTGTGTTGTTGTAGTTTGGAAACGTGAAATGGTCTAGGGTAATGCTGCCCTCCAGGACATAGCAGTTGGTATTCCTTACTGTGTTGTTGTAGTTTGGAAACGTGAAATGATCTAGGGTAATGCTGTCCTCCAGGACATAGCAGTTGGTATTCCTTACTGTGTTGTTGTAGTTTGGAAACGTGAAATGGTCTATGGTAATGCTGTCCTCCAGGACATAGCAGTTGGTATTCCTTACTGTGTTGTTGTAGTTTGGAAACGTGAAATGGTCTAGGGTAATGCTGTACTCCAGGACATAGCAGTTGGTATTCCTTACTGTGTTTTTGTTGTAGTTTGGAAACGTGAAATGGTCTAGGGTAATGCTGTCCTCCAGGACATAGCAGTTGGTATTCCTTACTGTGTTTTTGTTGTAGTTTGGAAACGTGAAATGGTCTAGGGTAATGCTGTCCTTCCTCCAGGACATAGCAGTTGGTATTCCTTACTGTGTTGTTGTAGTTTGGAAACGTGAAATGGTCTAGGGTAATGCTGTCCTCCAGGACATAGCAGTTGGTATTCCTTACTGTGTTGTAGTTTGGAAACGTGAAATGGTCTAGGGTAATGCTGTCCTCCAGGACATAGCAGTTGGTATTCCTTACTGTGTTGTTGTAGTTTGGAAACGTGAAATGGTCTAGGATAATGCTGTCCTCCAGGACCAGAGGGTGCTTGATGTAGGACTACTTGCTCCACTTAGGCTACTATATTAAGGTACGTTGTCCTATTGGTTCGTTCCGGCCTCACTACATTTTTGTCAATGTGAAGCCTATTTCAGCCATGACAATTTATTAGGAAAAGTAGTCTTGCTTAGACTGTAATAATCTCATGTAGGCCCTGACCTATGTTCTGCATACAATGTGTATTAACATCTCTTCATAGAAAGTGGCCTCGCAGTGAAAACCTCTGGTGATAGGCTAACTATTCAGTTGTCTGAGTTTCTGTTACACACAGTTATTATTTTTCTTTGGGTTAGGTAGTGTTTCTGAAGTTCCAAAGCTCTTTGATGGAAAACTTGTTCTGTTGGCCAACTCACAGTAAAGTTTGGGACGGTGAGAAATTGGTCTTGAAAAGCAGCATGAGTCGACCTGTCCATCAACGTGGATAAGGTTCAAGTTCAGAACAAACTTCATTTCCACAATTGGTGTGTGGGGTATTACTTGGAGAGTCCATGACTGTGAAAAGGTCACTTCTGGTTACTGTTTTAACCCCTTGCTCCTACCTGGCACGCAGGCGTCCCATCTAGAGCTCTGGAAATGCAAATGCGCTACGCTAAATGCTAATAGTATTAGTTAAAACTCAAACGTTCATTAAAATACACATGCAGGGTATTGAATTAAAGCTACACTCGTTGTGAATCCAGGCAACAAGTCAGATTTCTAAAATGTTTTACGGCGAAAACATAGCACATATTTATGTCAAACCACCACCGCAGACATAGCTCATTAGCATAGCCAAGTAGGAAAAAATATGCAATCAACAAACGCAGGATTTAAAAAAAAAATCATTTCACTAACCTTTTGAAATCTTCATCAGATGACAGTAATATAACATGTTACACAGTACATTTTTTTTTCAATAATCTGCAATATATATCTATAAATCTCTGTTTACAATGACTCATCGTTCAAAAAATGCTACTAAAATGTCAGGAGAAATGAAATAGCTCCGGCAGATAACGTCAGCTAACAAGGAATACACATCATAAACTTTGACTAAATATGCATGTTTTACATATGTATAGGAAGATACACTTCTTCTAAATGCAATTTATTTTTAACGTTACAGGTTGAGTTCACTAGGCTATACTAGGAGTCGGCGCTCCAAATGTATCATTATGCCTCCTCTATCTTGGAGTCGACAGAAACCCAAAATTAACACACAAATATTCCCTTACCTTTGCTGTTCTTCCATCAAAAGACCTGGAAGGGATTATACTTACCAAAACAGCGTTTAGTTTTCAAGTCTGCGTCTTTCGGTTCTCAAAATAGCCACATTTCGGTCGAAATGTAGGCAAAATTCAAGTGGATGCGCACCAAAACGTCAAAAATATATATTATATGTCGAGTAAACTTGTCAAACTATGTTCATAATTAAGCTTTAACATGTTATAAAGGTGTACAGCAATTGTGAGGACGAAGCGAAACACACATGTCTTTTAATCGATCCTGAAGAAAAGACTTCACCGGAGCAGAGCGCGCATAATCGTACACTTTTTTTTCACGTGACCGAGACCTTTCGGCACGCTCAACGTCTCGTGAGCGCGCGATTCTCACAATGAGAAGCCCCATTGAAAGCAGGCTTCGCGCTGAACACGTAGGAACTGTTCCCAGAGCGGTAGTTGTTTGGGAAGGCGTATACGATGATGTCAAAGTTGGGCCAACTTTTTCCATGACAAAGAGACTTTGGGAGAATGCATGCCCTGAGACTTCTGCTTTACATAGAGACAAAATTTAAACGGTTTTAGAAGCTTTAGAGTGTTTTCTATTCGATAATATTTTTTATATGCATATATTAGCAACTTTTGACAAATGTATCCTGTTTTATATGGGTACTCAATTCCTCCAGAAGGGGCAGTAAACAGGGCTAGGCTTAACAGGTTAAAGGACATTCTACTCCAAAAATCCTTTGAAACTCAGTTGAATTGAATCTCTTGATCTTAATGACATCACCAGCCCGGCGTTACTGGATTTGATTGATTTTGTTCATGCTCGCTGTCGACAACACTGAATTATGCAGAAATCACAATTACATTTAAACAATAGTACGTTCAATTAAAAATGTCCTAGCTTACAAGACTTTAGATAACAATTATTTAGCCCTTTTACTAAATGAAATATAGGAGAAACACTGATCATGCTGCTCACATTTCAGTCTGACTTGGGGATCTGAAGTCAGTTGATTAGGTTTGATTCAGTGCAGGTTTAGTGCTGATGCATTTGCTCTACATCGTTTAACAGCTGCAACAGCGTGCTTGTATATGTCTTTACATTCCTTACACCATCTGCAAAGATCAACTGGGAGTTTTCCTTGAATGTAATATTGTCTGAATGTAGACCAGAAGGAAAGATTGAGAAAGGCAGAGGTAAGGAAAGAATGGATCATACGAAGGGAGAGAGGGGGAAGGAACGAAGGGAGGGAGAGAGGGGGAAGGAACGAAGGGAGAGAGAGGGAAGGAACGAAGGGAGAGAGAGGGGGAAGGAACGGAGGGAGAGAGGGGGAAGGAACGGAGGGAGAGAGAGGGGGAAGGAACGAGAGGGAGAGAGAGGGGAAGGAACGGAGGGGAGAGAGGGGGAAGGAACGGAGGGAGAGAGAGGGGGAAGGAACGGAGGGAGAGAGAGGGGGAAGGAACGGAGGGAGAGAGAGGGGGAAGGAACGGAGGGAGAGAGAGGGGGAAGGAACGGAGGGAGAGAGAGGGGGAAGGAACGGAGGGAGAGAGGGGGAAGGAACGGAGGGAGAGAGGGGGAAGGAACGGAGGGAGAGAGAGGGGGAAGGAACGGAGGGAGAGAGAGGGGGAAGGAACGGAGGGGAGAGAGGGGGAAGGAACGGAGGGGAGAGAGGGGAAGGAACGGAGAAGGAAGGAGGGGAAGGACGGAGGGAGAGAGAGGGGGAAGGAACGGAGGGGGAGAGAGGGGGAAGGAACGGAGGGAGGAGGGAGGGAGAGGGGGAACGGAGGGAGAGAGGGGGAAGGAACGGAGGGAGAGAGGGGAAGGAACGGAGGGGAGAGAGGGGGAAGGAACGGAGGGGGAGAGGGGGAAGGAACGGAGGGAGAGAGAGGGGGAAGGAACGGAGAGGGAGAGAGGGGGAAGGAACGGAGGGAGAGAGAGGGGGAAGGAACGGAGGGAGAGAGAGGGAAGGAACGGAGGGAGAGAGAGGGGGAAGGAACGGAGGGGAGAGAGGGGGAAGGAACGGAGGGAGAGAGAGGGGGGAACGGAGGGAGAGGAGGGGGAAGGAACGGAGAGAGGACGGGGGGAAGGAACGGAGGGAGAGAGGGGGAAGGAACGGAGGGGGGAAGGAACGGAGGGAGGAAGGGGGGAAGGGGAGGGGGAGAGAGAGGGGAAGGAACGGAGGGAGAGAGAGGGGGGGGAAGGAACGGAGGGAGAGAGGGGAAGGAACGGAGGGAGAGAGAGGGGGGGAAGGAACGGAGGGAGAGAGAGGGGGGGAAGGAACGGAGGGAGAGAGAGGGGGGGAAGGAAGGAACGGAGGGAGGGAGGGGGAAGGAAGGAACGGGGGGGACGGGGGAGGGGGAGGGGGGAAGGGGGAGGGAGGAGAGGGAGGGGAAGGGGGGGGGACCATACAAAGGGAGAGGGGGGAAGGAAAGAAGGGAGAGAGGGGGAAGGAAAGAAGGGACCATACTGAGCAGGAGAGAAAGGGAAGCAGAAGGCTGGGGTGCAGTAATGTCTCCCTGTGTCTGGGGAGTTCTCTGAGATTGCCTGCAGTTATGGTGGAACAATGTCTGAATGGCGCTGCTGAGCCTATTAATGGAGTTGCTCTTGTTTCTGCCAACTTGTCAGCCTCTGTAGAAGGGCCCTCCCTTCCACCCCACCCCCACATCCTACTGTATAAACTGCCTGGAAGAGATCAGTGAAATGAGGGCCACAGACAATTTCTCTTCAGGTCCATTAGCCAGAAGGCCTTCGCTCAATTTACTGAAGCATTTTCCCCTTGGACTGGAGGTGTGATGACAAACGTTATTTGACTCAAGTACATTATCTCCCGAGCCCAGCCATAGTTGCAGTACATTATCTCCCGAGCCCAGCCATAGTGGCAGTACGTTATCTCCCGAGCCCAGCCATAGTGGCAGTACGTTATCTCCCGAGCCCAGCCATAGTGGCAGTACGTTATCTCTTGAGCCCAGCCATAGTGGCAGTACATCATCTCTCGAGCCCAACCATAGTGGCAGTACATTATCTCCGAGCCCAAGCCATAGTGGCAGTACATTATCTCCCCAGCCCAGCCATAGTGGCAGTACATTATCTCCCCCCAGCCCAGCCATAGTGGCAGTACGTTATCTCCCCAGCCCAGCCATAGTGGCAGTACGTTATCTCCCCAGCCCAGCCATAGTGGCAGTACGTTATCCCCCAGCCCAGCCATAGTGGCAGCACGTTATCTCCCCAGCCCAGCCATAGTGGCAGTAAGTTATCTCCCCAGCCATAGTGGCAGTACATTATCTCCCCAGCCCAGCCATAGTGGCAGCACATTATCTCCCGAGCCCAGCCATAGTGGCAGAATTGAAAATGAAAGTACAGAATCTTCTTTATTATGCAGCATCGTGGAGCTATTTGATTGTGAGTGATGGGTTACATTATGAGGCAGCTGACCATGGGTCGGCACCGACCATTACACTATTATTAACCAGTATATTGATTCTCCCCTTTTGGCTCATGTGCCGCTGAAAAGACACTGCATTGCTTGATAATGTTCAGCGGTGTCTGGCTTCAGTTCTTTTTCCACACAGACACAGAACCGGCAATGGAAAAGATTACTTTTCATAACATCGCTCACAAAATGATATTGCTTTGTTTATGTGTACTCTGGGACGAGATAAAATATACCGGAAATATCCTACTTGAAGTGTTTTCACCGCTTTGGTTTTAGACTGTGTACTTCACCACCGTCTGAGCAATGGGGATGTTTTCAAAGCACTGTAGACACTTCACACACAAGATGGGAGTCTGGTTAGTCTACATGCTACAGTTGAATCAGATAAAAATGTGTCAGATTGTGATGTGACAGCTGAGCATTACTCTTGTCGTATTGATTTACAGCTTCCCAGCTACGTGGCAGAAAGGCAGTAGCAAGTTAATAGTGGCAGTATTGTATCTCAATATAGCCGTAACCATTGCTGCCTTGCAGACACATAAACCAGTAGTGGACAGACTCAACTTTTAATGAGCTCTGTTGCATGCCACAGGAAATGGAAGTCCCACTGTGAATGGGAGCTTGTTCTCCCCAGGTTGACATTAGCTGATATGGAAGCTGGCTGACCCGCAGGCTCCTGATTCCCATCACCTGGAGTTCCCTGTGCAGTTCTATTTTGGTAACCAGCTCCAAGCACACAATCCAATTACATGGAGGTTACTGTTTGGCTCTCTGGACGGGGACCTGTCTTATACCAGGAGTCAGGGAAAAATTGCTCCTGTGCCAGGTTCTGCACTATTCAATTGAGGTTTTATTGGGTTATTACTCTGCCGCAGTAAATTATTGGGAAGCTCTTGGCAGGTGCCACAGAATATCTTTTTAATCTGCTGACGACTGTCAGCTTTCTCTGCATCGTAACCCTGTGACTTTTTGCACACTGGTGTTGTGTGGTGAGAAAAACCTCCCTTTATTTCATGGCACTCAAACAGCCAATGTGTTGTTGAGAAACTCTTACCCTGGAACTGTTCACTGAAAGTGGGAGTGGTGTTTTGCTAAGTAAGAACCGGGTGTGTAGCTTTAACATCCGTTCCATTCCAGTAAGACCGGGTCAGGGAGAAGGGCTGAATGAGTCTAGTAGTGTTGCCGTCACTGATTCTATTCCGGTTCTGTTGGTGTCTGGTTATCCATGACTGATTAGCCTGGGCTACATGTTCTAGTCCCTAGTGTCTGCACGGATGGTACCCTCTAACATTAGGATGTAGAGACTAGCCTATATCAGCTCATTTTAATTAAAGGGATACTTCAATTTTCTACTTACCCAGAGTCGAGGAACTTGTGGATACTATTTATGTCTATGTGTGCACTATGAAGGAAGTTAAGAGGATGTTTCGCCAAGTAACTAGCGTTAGCGCAATAACTGGAAGTCAACAGGTAAAGTAGCATACACTAGCATACTTATAGACTTCCAGTCATAGTTTCACAAGCCAGTGCTAACTAGCGTTAAAACAATCTCCAACTTCCTTCATACTGCATGCATAGACATCAAATTATATCCACAAGTTCCTCCGACTCTGGCTAAGTAGAACAACAACTTCATTTTAAAGGTAACTCTTGTAGAGTTGGTACATTCTGTGTGCAAATAATAGAATGTGGACAAATCCTTTCTGTAAAGAGGTGTCTCTTTGTGCAGGCCAGATATCATCCCCACCCTGACATGGGTGTCTGATGGATTGCTGGGGGAAATTGGATCTCTGAGAAAAAGACAAGCACCGAGGGAGGTACATAGCCTCATGCCTTCGGTCAACAGACTGCTCACTGGGACGTTTCCTCCGTGGGTCTTTTCAAAAGGCTTGCTCTGCAGTTCTGGCGAAGGGCAGTACAGTAGGTCAACCGCAAATAGAGCTACAACCCCTCTATTATGAAGGTGTCGGATGATTTAGACCCCACCACTGTTTAGCCAGCCAAATGCCACAGCTGCAACCCACCCACCAGTTCTACCACACTACCATGTAAGCTCAGCATATGGCAGTTTACCAGTTCTACCACACTACCATGTAGGCTCAGCATATGGCAGTTTACCAGTTCTACCACACTACCATGTAGGCTCATCATATGGCAGTTTACCAGTTTTACCTCACTTCCATGTAGGCTCATCATATGGCAGTTTACCAGTTCTACCACACTACCATGTAGGCTCATCATATGGCAGCTTACCAGTCTTACTACACTTCCATGTAGGCTCATCATATGGCAGTTTACCAGTCTTACTACACTTCCATGTAGGCTCATCATATGGCAGTGTACCAGTCTTACTACACTTCCATGTAGGCTCATCATATGGCAGTGTACCAGTCTTACTACACTTCCATGTAGGCTCATCATATGGCAGTTTACCAGTCTTACTACACTTCCATGTAGGCTCATCATATGGCAGTGTACCAGTCTTACTACACTTCCATGTAGGCTCATCATATGGCAGTTTACCAGTCTTACTACACTTCCATGTAGGCTCATCATATGGCAGTGTACCAGTCTTACTACACTTCCATGTAGGCTCATCAAATGGCAGTTTACCAGTTTTACCACACTTCCATGTAGGCTCATCAAATGGCAGTTTACCAGTTTTACCAAACTTCCAGGTGGCGGTTGCTGTGAATCGGCCCTTACTGAAACCTGTTGAATTGTTAGGCTACCATGAAAGCACGCATTTGGGAGTCTACCGTTAAGTAGAGCTGAATAATGTGGATGCCTCCTGCTTCCTTTCCTCCCATCTCCATTAGGTCAGCAGGGACAAGCCTGAGAGCTGAATAATGTGGATGCCTCCTGCTTCCTTTCCTCCCATCTCCATTAGGTCAGCAGGGACAAGCCTGAGAGCTGAATAATGTGGATGCCTCCTGCTTCCTTTCCTCCCATCTCCATTAGGTCAGCAGGGACAAGCCTGAGAGCTGAATAATGTGAACTCCTCCTGCTTCCTTTCCTCCCATCTCCATTAGGTCAGCAGGGACAAGCCTGAGAGCTGAATAATGTGGATGCCTCCTGCTTCCTTTCCTCCCATCTCCATTAGGTCAGCAGGGACAAGCCTGAGAGCTGAATAATGTGGATGCCTCCTGCTTCCTTTCCTCCCATCTCCATTAGGTCAGCAGGGACAAGCCTCCTGCTTCCTTTCCTCCCATCTCCATTAGGTCAGCAGGGACAAGCCTCCTGCTTCCTTTCCTCCCATCTCCATTAGGTCAGCAGGGACAAGCCTCCTGCTTCCTTTCCTCCCATCTCCATTAGGTCAGCAGGGACAAGCCTCCTGCTTCCTTTCCTCCCATCTCCATTAGGTCAGCAGGGACAAGCCTGAGAGCTGAATAATGTGGATGCATCCTGCTTCCTTTCCTCCCATCTCCATTAGGTCAGCAGGGACAAGCCTCCTGCTTCCTTTCCTCCCATCTCCATTAGGTCAGCAGGGACAAGCCTGCGAGTGCAATTGTGTCAAAAGCGGAAGAGCTGATGTCAGAGCAGCTAAAGCAGACGCTGAGAGTGCGTCTGGAGCACAGGAGGTTAGTGGCACCTTAATTGGGGAGGACGGACTCATGGTAATGGTTGGAGCAAAATATGTGGAATGGTTTCCATGTGTTTGATGCCATTCCATTCATTCTGTTCCAGCCATTATAATGAGCCGTCCTCCCCTCAACAGCCTCCACTGGTCGGAAGTCATTGGAGAAAGTGGCCAACTGAATTTTAAAAAAGTGTTTCCAATCAGAAGATCCACAAGGCTTTGTCTGTTCAAGTAGGGGAAAAGATGCAATAGATTGTATCAAGGCTGAAGCTTTCCTCTCCCCTCACACAAGCAGGAGCCTGCTGAGCACGCTTTCTGAGAGCAGCAATTCAAACGTTTCACAGCAATGACCTTCCAAATGGTGCAGATTCTTTTCATTTAATTTCAGATCCTAAATTACATCTCAGCGACAGAGGAATTAGAAAATGAAAGGTTTTGGCCAGCTATTAGAGGCAGCAGCCTTTTCTCTCCACAAACAGGTTGGCTGAAGTCCTGTTGTGTACACTGTTTGGCCCGGTGTTTTTGTCAGTGGCAGTGTGCAGCACAAAGAGAATCATCAGAATTCAGGCCTCTGAGGCGTTATTGATCTCATCTCCACAGACTCCCTCTGAAGAGTCTTTTGTGCTGGGTTTATTTCCCCCTGCATGTTCCTTATCACAGGGGGAGACGAGCAGTGCAGATGTGATTGTTAATTATTTACTGGTTTGTGTTGGAGGGAGGGGTGATGCAGGGGCAGAGGGATCACGATGCTCAGACAGGAGGCAGTGTCTTCCTCTCTGCTCCCATTCAACCCAGCCAGCCCGATGCTCAGCAACATGGAGGAGAATGATAAATGAGTTTCTGGAAGTTGTTTACAGCCCCTGGAAGGGCAGCAGTAGCACAGACATGCTAAAAACCTGCTGCTAGTGGAGCTTTTATAGGAGTCAGTGAAAAAGCTGACCAGACCGTGTCCGCTGGCCATTGCGCACCTTTGATTTTGTCCCCCCATACCAGACGCGATCAGGACACGCAGGTTGAAATATCAAAAACAAACTCTGAACCAATTATATTAATTTGGGGACACGTCGAAAGCATTCAACATTTATGGTAATTTAGCTAGCTTAGCTTGCTGTTGCTAGCTAATTTGTCCTGGGATATTAACATTGGGTTTTTATTTTACCTGAAATGCATAAGGTCCTCTACTCCGACAATTAATCCACAGATAAAATGGTAAACCGAGTTAGTTTCTAGTAATCTCTCCTACTTCAGGCTGATTCTTCTTTGGGCTTTATATGGCGGTTGGCAACCAACTTTAAGGTGCATTACCACAACCAGCTGGACTGGAGTGTGGACCTCAGTTCATCTTTCAATCACCCACGTGGGTATATGCTCCTAAAAACCAATGAGGAGATGGGAGAGGTGGGACTTGCAGCTCGTCAAGCATCACAAATAGAACCAAATCCTATTTTAGCGTCTGGCAAAGAAGTTGTTCGTTGAATCGCGCAAGCTATGATTGAATAACATGTATGTGTAAATATATTTTGTGACGCAAGCGGTGTGGTCGGCATGTGTTTTAAGAGCGTAATGTCTCTTGGATAAGATGGACATTATGGATAATTAAGAGTGACGTCAACTATACATATACACACACACACTTAAAAATCATACAATGTGATTTTATGTACTTTTTTTTAGATTCTGTCTCTCGCAGTTGAAGTGTACCTATAATACAAATTACAGACATCTACATGCTTTGTAACTAGGAAACACTGACGATTTTACAGGTTATCAAAAACTTGTTCTCCCCACTGTATATATTTCTTTACTTATCCATCCATTTAGAAGTGAATTACAGATACAGAGGCCATGTTGGAGAAAGCTATCACATCTGGTGCAGTCGACTGTATTTGAAGAAATGGTAGGCCTAGACCTAGGCTATATGAAGCTAACATGATCACAATGTGTTTGTGTAAGGCATGCCTTTTTAACAGCACTTTATTTAGCCTACATTATGGTGTTGGTCTGTGCCTTTCCTCTGGCATAATTCATGTTTTCTTAAGCTTCCCTGTTGATGCAGGGGTTGTCAGTGTCCACTTGACAGAGTATGGCTATGTTAACCCTGTGAGGGTGAGTAGTGAGGCCAGTTGGTCTTCATCCGTCACCAGTGACACTATCAGCAGTCCTTGTGGAATGAGCCAGTCACTCAGAACAGTGAGGCCACGGTTGGCCGTCAATCAGGATTTACGTTTCACATGGTTGCCATGGTGACTGTGGGAAATGGTTATGGAGATCAGGATTTCTGTGCAACGCTGTAGCACCTTTGGGATTATGGTGGAGTTTTGGGCAGCTTTTAGATAATGTAGTGTTAAAGGATGGATCATTGTCTCTGTTTTGTCACATTTGGTTAACAAAATGCATCTTTTGCTACAAGCATTTGGTTTTATTTAATCAAGAAAACAATGTCTCTACTACTGGGTAAAGAGAACTGTGGCTCTAGGATAAATAAGCCTATTTGACACATTTACTGACTTGCAGGACTAGTTGAATCTTTCTTTACCTTACCCCCGACCTTCTTGATTAGCAGCTTGATTGAATAGGTCCCAATGTAATGGCATGTCGTTTTTTTTCTTGCTAGTAAAGACATCACAAGCCTTCCTGATCCAAATAATGTTAGATCAAGCTGTAGGCTTATGTCAGTTGAATAGTGTTAGATCAACCTGTAGGCCTGTGTCAGTTGTGTTTAGAGGTCGACCGATTATAATATATAATAATAATAATATTATGATTTTTCAAAGCGACTTACAGTCATGTGTGCATACATTCTACCGGGGATTGAACCCACTATTATTGGAGGACCGATTATTGGAGGACCAAAAAAGCCAATACCAATTAATCGGATGATTTTTAAAATGTATTTGTAATAATGACAATTACAACAATACTGAATGAACACTTATTTTAACTTAATATAATGCATCAAAATCAATTTAGCCTCAAATAAATAATGAAACATGTTCAATTTGGTTTAAATAATGCAAAAACAAAGTGTTGGAGAAGAAAGTAAAAGTGCAATATGTGCCATGGAAGAAAGCTAACATTTAAATTCCTTGCTCAGAACATGAGAACATATGAAAGCTGGTGGTTCCTTTTAACAGGTTGTAGTTATTATAGTTATAGGACTCTTTCCCTCTATACCATTTGTATTTCATTAACCTTTGACTATTGGATGTTCTTATAGGCACTTTAGTATTGCCAGTGTAACAGTATAGCTTCCGTCCCTCTCCTCGCTCCTACCTGGGCTCGAAGCAGTATTACCCTTGCAGAGCAAGGGGAACAACCACTCCAAGTCTCAGAGCGAGTGACGTTTGAAACGCTATTAGCGCGCACCCCGCTAACTAGCTAGCCATTTCACATCGGTTACACCAGCCTCATCTCGGGAGTTGATAGGCTTGAAGTCATAAACAGCGCAATGCTTGACGCACAACGAAGAGCTGCTGGCAAAACGCAGGAAAGTGCTGTTTGAATGAATGCTTACGAGCCTGCTGCTGCCTACCACCGCTCAGTCAGATGCTTGTATGCTCAGTCAGATTATATGCAACGCATATAAACTAGTAATATCATCAACCATGTGTAGTTAACTAGTGATTATGATTGATTGATTGTTTTTTATAATTTACGTTTAATGCTAGCTAGCAACTTACCTTTGCCTGTTACACGAATGCAGTAAGCAGTCTCCTTGTGGAGTGCAACGAGAGGTAGGTGGTTATAGCGTTGGACTAGTTAACTGTAAGGTTGCAAGATTGAATCCCCCGAGATGACAAGGTGAAAATCTGTCGTTCTGACCCTGAACGAGGCAGTTAACCCACCGTTCCTAGGCCATCATTGAAAATAAGAATGTGTTCTTATCTGACTTGACTAGTTAAATAAAGATTAAATAAAGGTGTAAAAAAAATGTTGGCCAAATCGGTGTCCAAAAATACAGATTTCCGATTGTTATGAAATCTTGAAATCAGCCCTATTAATCGGTCGGCCTCTAGTAGTGTTAGATCAAGCTGTTGGCCTGTGTCAGTTGTGAATATAGTGTTAGATCAGAACTCTAATTTTAAGCATCAGCTGTCAGAGCAGCTTACCGATCACTGTATCTGTACACAGCCGATCTGTAAATAGCACACCCAACTACCTCATCCCCATATTGTTACTTATACTCTTGTTCTTTCGTACCCTAGTATCTCTACTCATTATCTGCACATCTATCACTCCAGTGTTAATGTTAAATTGTAATTATTTCGCCTATATGGCCTATTTATTGCCTTTCCTCCCTGCTCTTCTACATTTGTACACACTGTACATAGATTTTTCTTTTGTGTTATTGACTGTATGTTTGTTTATGTGTAACTCTGTTGTTTTTGTCGCACTGCTTTGCTTTTTCTTGCCCAGGTCGCAGTTGTAAATGAGAACTTGTTCTCAACTGGCCTACCTGGTTAAATAAAGGTGATCTGGCCTACCTGGTTAAATAAAGGTGATCTGGCCTACCTGGTTAAATAAAGGTGATCTGGCCTACCTGGTTAAATAAAGGTGATCTGGCCTACCTGGTTAAATAAAGGTGATCTGGCCTACCTGGTTAAATAAAGGTGATCTGGCCTACCTGGTTAAATAAAGGGGAAATAATAACAAGCTGTAGGACTGTCAGTTGCATGAATGGAGGACATGTGGTTAAATGTTTTGCCTTGTGGTCCGCACTCAGTTTTCATAGAGAATCTGGAGGGCTACACTGAAATGTTGTTATATTTTCTCGTCATTAGAATTTGCAATAGTCCTCTGTCCGTTTAAAAAAATGTTTTTTTTATCCAATGTTCCCTCTGTAGCTTTTGTTTCAGTCGTTGTTTGCAAGCTGGACAGAGTGAAGTTACAAATTGTAGGGCTGTTATCATTTCTACACAGTTTCGGTTTGTTTTCAGTCATTTCAATGTAGATTTAGGGCTCAGACACACCAATAGCTTTCGCTGACTGAGAGAACTTAGCACCTCCGAACAGAGGCTGTAATTTGCGAATCGAATGCACACCAATTTTACCTGTAGAATTGCATGAAAATGTCAGCAGTCACATCTGCGGCGGGTGGTCCCTAAAACACAACGAGCTGAACGATTGGCAGACCAACGCTACATCCACATTAGTGAAATGAGTTTGAGCCTTTAGGTTGTTTTAATTGGCAATTAAAACAACTCTTCAGCCTTTATTCTTCATCACTGTGAGAAGTTCAAAGGTTTTATCACCTTCAAACTTTCTGTGAATTTTTGTCTTCTTCTGTGGTGCTGCTCAGCCCTTTTTTGTTTTATGTCATTGGTTGGCTGATACCTACTGTATTGGATAGATGTAACTATTTTTCTCTTTTTCCCCCCCTCAGGGCAAAATGTGGGTAAATAGGAAGGGGATACCTAGACCCTAAGGATTCTCTCAACCCAGTCCCCCAGCAGTCAGAGAAGGTGGCGGACCTCATTGAGGCAAACCTGGGCCGTTGGCACTAAAATGTCCTTAAGTAGTGGCACTGCAGGCGGGAAAGGTGTGGACTCGAATGCGGTGGACACTTACGACAGCGGTGATGAGTGGGACATCGGTGTAGGAAATCTGATTATCGACCTTGACGCTGACTTAGAAAAGGACAAACTTGAGATGTCTGGAACCAAGGACGGAGGGGGTATGACGGCTCCGCCCACTGCTGTTGCAGCTTTGCCTGACAACATCCGATTTGTTAGTCCTGTACCTGGCCCTCAAGGCAAGGAGAGTAAATCTAAATCCAAACGCAGCAAAAACTCTAAAGACAATAGTAGCAAGGTCTCAGCTGGAGATGGGACCAAGAAAGAAGGGCAGACGCGAACCCAAGGGGAACCAACCAACACTGGTGCTACTGCAGGAGCCACTAGCAACAATTCCACTACTGGCAAAGGAATGGAGAAGGGTGGCAAAGTCTCTCGGAACAGTGGTAAAAAAGACAAGGAAGGGGCAAGTGGGAAAAGTAAGAAGGAGAAAAGCGAGGGAGTGCCAGTGGTGGTAATAGCTGCCACTGAAAAGGAGCTGGTTTCTCAAGTAGCTTTGGGGGTTAACCGTAGTGCCCCCTTTGAGAACACACAATCTACAGACTTGGTAGGGGACGATCAGTTGGGGAATATTGCACTCGAGTCTGTTGGGATAGTTCCAGCATTGACAATTAAAACTGAACCACAGGAGCTGGACAATATAGAATGCAGAACATTGAAGAAAGTGAAAAATGAAAAGGTAAGAGTGCTATTAAACAAATTATTGCTTGGAATGTTTCAGCTGAATGTGTATCACTATGCAAGACCAATTTCCAAACCTTTGCCAAGCTGTAGGTTCAGATTTCTTTCCATTTGAGATGTTTGTTTTTGGTTTAACAACATTTTAACTTTGTAATCTTTATTGGAACATGATGTAGCCTTTTCGGGGGGTTGGAGATGTGCCTGCTGTTTCTCACCACTTTAGTTTTGTCTAATTGAAGACTTGGCCCACATTTCACATCAGTTGTGAGTATCAATCAGGACAATCTGGTCATGATGGCTTTTCTGAAATATCTTGTCCCTCTGTCTTTAAAGCCTGGAAGAACTTTAAAGTGCTTGGCTACAGTTCATTATTATTACAATTGTCTGGTTATTAAACTACATAAATATAACTTGTTCTACACAGGATGTTTGTTTTTCAAAATGAATCAATTAGCTTGCTGACTAGCTAGTTGATTGCTGATGGGAACGCTAGTTTTCCTCTTTTCAAATATAGACATTGTCATGCAAGAAACTCATGAACAGTTGCTTAACTATTTACCAGCACTTATCCTGTCTCCTCATTGAGCTGGTCTATCAGTGTGTCTATTGTGTGCTCAGAAACAGCCTTTTCATGCTCTGTTAGTACCAGCAGTAGAGGGAGGTGCTGGGGATTGTTTTGTCTGTCGTCGTGTTCCATTCTTAATCCCACAAGCCCCGGCAATGCCTGGTGGGTGGGGGAGGGGGTGGCAGAGCACGCCCTCACTTTCCCTGCTGCTCTGAAAGTGAAGTGGGGGGAAGGGCCTTCGAAGAAGCAAGTTTCCCTCTGTCAGGAATGCAAAGCTGTGAAGTCTCCTCAGATAACTCAAACAGGGAAGGAAATCTAAGGACAAAAGGCTTAGCAATCAGAAATTACTCAGGCAACCCAATGAGCTCGGCATGGACCTTGAACAAAGGGTCAGACTCAGCACTGACTGGGTTCTTAGACTCATCAGGGTCTCCAGAAAACAGTTGCCGATAGTGTTTCACTGAATTCATATCTGATTCCTTGAGACCCGATGGAAGTTGTCCCATGCCACGTTCTAGATTCGTAAGCTAAAGGCCTACGTTTAAACTGAGGCCTCAATACAATGGACGTCTAGACCACGTTAATGATGAATACAATGTATACTGCCCTGTTTTATGACATAAAATATATATTTTTAACCTTTTTATTTAACTAGGCAAGCCAGTTAAGAACAAATTCTTATTTTCAATGACTGCATAGGAACAGTGGGTTAATTGCCTTGTTCAGGGGCAGAACGACAGATTTTTCCCTTGTCTGCCCAGGGGATTCAATCTAGAACCCTTTCGGTTACTGGCCCAACGCTCTAACCACTAGGCTACCTGCCGCCCCAAAAATATGGCATTTTCTATGATTCTAAAATTAACCTAATCTTTATCAATGTTGTCCAACATGTCTCATCTCCATGCCATGGGTGTTCCAGAGTTCAAGTCACATTTGCCCAAACTGTGAACAGTATGTATAATACAAGTCAATAAGATATTTGAATAGCGTGTTAAGTCATCCAGATGTTTCCCAGTTAGTATCTTGTTAGAGGTTCTGAGCTGTAGCTTAATAAAGGTGTTGTACGTGACGGCAAGTTTTCTTCCTTCTAGACATTTGACAGTAACTGGGTGTGATTTGTTATTCATCATCTCAAATACATAATTCATTTTTTTTTTTAATGATGACTTACTAACTCATGCTCTTATCCTCTGAGTGTTTGACTTTGGCCGCACTGTCTCCATCTTAGGACAGAGCTCCTAAAGCATTGGCTCTTGTTAATGGAATAAATCATCTCTGCTCCCTCAACTATAGCACTCCCCCCCCCCCGCCCCTCTTGCTCTCTCTCTCGCTCACTCATTATACAAGCCTGGAGGAGCCAGGCGTTCGTCAGCTGCCTCGACGTGATGCTGGCCTTGACGAATGGAGCAGCTCTTATGGAAAATTACATTAGCAATGTCAGTTCAAAAGAGGAAGGAGGAAAAAAGGGTCTGTGCTTGAGAGTGAATGAGCCTGGCCACCACTGTGTAGTCGCTGATGTGCAGTTAGGGGAGAAAGGGGTCTCATGAGAACTAGCTTTATTTCCTTTTCTTGCCTCTGACTTACTGGTGCTATTGTGTTACAGCTCATTCCTTTTAAATAACACCAAGGCTTTGAGGACTGAATGAGGAGGGAGGGATGACTGGTTTTGAGGGGAGTGTCAATTGCATAGACGAGGGTAGGCCATACCTGTTCATATATGCTGGTTAGCCCCGTTTCCAACAAGGGACTTGATGTGTAGTCCTAAACACAGAACTTGCTATTCTCCCATTTGACATTTTTGCGTGGATAAACAAGGCGACACAGCAAGCAGGGATTGGAGAAAAACTGTATTTCCCCAATCTGTTCAGCCAAATCCTACCAGGAATGTTAACTTGCTTGGTCCTGCTGAGGCACCTTGCCATGAACACACAATGTTTCAGCCCAAGTACCATGACGGTGCTTTCTTTTCAGCTGTTAGTCGTCTAGCCTAGACGTGTTCCTTTTGAACTGTTGAACAAACCATTATGAAATGTAGCCGAAATCTACTCCATGTTTTTTAGATACTGTACCACCTTTTTCTTCCCAATTTTGTGATATCCAATTGGTAGTGATGATCTTGTCTCATCGCCGCTGCAATTCCCCAATGGACTCGGGAGAGGCGAAGGTCGAGAGCCATGTGTCCTGCGAAACATGACCTGCTAAGCCGCACTACTTCTTGACACTGCTCGCTTAACCCAGAAGCCAGCCGCACCTATGTGTCCGAGGAAACACCGTCCGAAGTCAGCTTGCAACCGCTAGAGTAAACTGAGCCAAGGAACCCCCCCCGGCCAAACCCAATTATGAGCGGCCCTATGGGGCTTCTGGCCATGGCCGGCTGTGACACAGCCTGGGATCGAACCCGATGCTGTAATGGCGCCTCAGCACTGCGATCCAGTCCCTTAGACCGCTGTGCCATTCGGGAGGGCCTCAATCATGTTTTGGCCCTAGCACTATGACGAAGCATTCTTTTCAGCGTCTAGCCTCGACGTGTTCCTTTTCAACTGCTTCCTCACCAATATCAGTCTGGGTTCAAACTGAGCATTATGAAATACAGCCTAAGTCTACTCATGAGTCAAATGTTAAATGACTACACTTCGCCCCGTGGAGCGCACAGAGAGGGATTTTTTTTGCCCTGATTTCAGAGCAGAGAAACCAACCGATAAAGAGGCGTGCAGCGCAGTGCTTTGTTGTCGCCTCAAGCGAGTGCGGAGAAGTGATTCCTCTTGATCAGCAGACTTGTATGTTCCATGTGATTGCAGCAAATGAAGAGCCCCCATTCAGGCTGTCGTGAGAGGCCTCTGTAGGTAATGGGAATCGCACAATGAAATTGTTATCTTGTTAAATGCTTTGAAGGCAAGAATGATTGAATATCCTAATGCTTGGAAATGTGTATCATAGTTTTACTATGTTGAATCAGTGGTATTTTCTTTGCCTTGGTGGCAACTATCCATGCTTGAATTGCTTTTCCTGGTATTAGCAACCTTGATTTGTCATTCCTCAAGGTGTTATTCTGTTCACTAGGATCCTGAAAGCCATCTGTCTGTGGTATAATTCATTAGCATAATAGAAAATCCAATGTGGAAAGTGAAAAAAGACACTCCATCCCCTGGCTCTCCTTAGCTCTTTGCCTGTGGTTGGCCTCCAACGTTGCCCGGCTTCAATTTCATTGAAAACAAAGCTTGTTGGCCCTACATGCCTATTTTCAGTTGATTTGACAACCTACTGTTGAGAGAACCTGCATGTGTGTTTAGATACGTGTGTGTGTGTGTGAGGAACAGATGAAGGGAGGCATTTTGCAGCAGCGGACTCAGTCAGTCAGTGCTGCTGTGATTCCTGTAGTGCTGCCTCTTACTGTTAGAAACTCTCCCACAGGGAGCCCCCCTCTCTACTCCAGTAAAAACACTCCACACTAATTGTTTCCCACATCTGTCATTAGCCTCTGTCTCCACAACAACGTAAAAGGCTGTGAGGCTAAACACAATACAAGGGAGGGTTAGTGACGGCAAATCTACTTTGCCCACCTATTTAGAAAAAGCTATAGCCTTGGATTATTGAGGCTAGGTCAGTTAACTTTTGACCCCTTAATGGTGTTAAAGGAGATAAGGATCGGGTAAGCTGATGTCTGACAACTTTTTGGTTGAGCTAGCCTGTTTCTCTCAGATCCAGAAACATTTAGGCTAAAGTTTGCCTGAGTTTGTGGTTGAATTCAGTGTTTAATGTGTTTCCCTTTTGTCTCTTTATGAAAAGGACACATTCATTATCCTCTTTGTTTCCTCAAAGCATGTGCAGGCAAGCTGTTAAAGGCCTTTTGTCTAGGCTCTTCTGAATTTCTCAAACTGTTGGGAAGCATAAACATGTTTCCTTTCAGTGTTTTATATAATTTGAGATCAGACAAGCGTTCATAATACTGAGGAAAAGACCCAAACATTTGTCACAATCTTTAGGCTGTCAGTTGCTGCAGATATTGCCATAATCTATTCACATCAATATTAAGCTAGATTCATTTTTGGCATGCCAGCAAAAAGCAGCCTTGAACCTGGAATGTGTGTTAGTGTTGCTTTTGGCTCCTCTGCAGTAAGGAGTTTGCTTCGGTAAGTGGGTCTGGTTTCCTTTCCAACTTTCCCCACTTAAGAAAGCCTTGTTATCTGGGGTTGCTATTGTCGTAGGGGGATGAGGCAACACGATGAAGTGGGAAATACTGATTCCTACTCCGCAAGCAAGCGGGTGAAATCCTGTCAAGGCATATTCTGCTGCATAGCCACCACTTAGCCTCTGGCTCTCTCTTTACAGGCACCCGCTTAGAAAGTCCCTCCTATACAAATGTGTTTCTTTGTTCTGTAGACTAGATGGCGTGAATGATTCATTAACAGTCGGTCACAAATGTCTACCCTCAAGATGTCTATATTTAACCAGCAATTTGCAAAAACGTTTCAGTTTGCTGTCAGCTAGCACAGTTCTCTCTAGTCTTTTTCCAAAAGGGTACAGGTGTGAGAATTTACATTACTGCCAAGAACGTCTCACCAAATGTTTGTGCGGTGGCCTCAATGTACCATTACAAAAGGAGCTTTAGCTCAGGGCTATTTCTTTGTCTGGTTGTCGTATTCCTGGTGTCCAATGTCACTTTACTGTGGCTGGGATTAAAGCCACGCCAGAACAGTGACTCTAGTTGTAGCAGAGCCATTCCCAGAGCTGGTTTTGCCTCAGGAACAAGGTTCCTCCCCATCCCCCACGGGCAGACCAGAGGCCTCGTCAGGGAATGGGAAAGCTGCGGCCCACTGAGTTTATAGTGCTGTCGGACAGTGTTCCAGGAAATCCTTGTCAAGAGCCTTGAGAGACCCTTGTGTGGAAATATTTAATATTGGAACCCAGTCCTCGCGGGTCATAAACTGTCTCTGTAGACATTTAGCAGGCTCCTTGACCTGGAGAAGCGCGGGCTTGATTTGTGCCCTCTTGTTCCGCTCTGAAGGCTCCTGAGAGCACTGAAAGATCTGCTTTTGTACACAAGAGAAGACGTTTACTTCCAGCTAGGTTTACATGGAATAAAACAAACTCTCACCGTCATCACAAGGACTAGGATGTATTTCTGAAAGACAACACCATTGTCTTAAAGAAGAGTTGAAATGTGTTAGGCCTTCCGTACGTTCTGCCTTCTATTTGCTGTTGCTCATAACCTAGAACGGTTTGGAGCAGTCTATTTAAGTTAACCATTGTTGGCCTAATCATGGTAACTATTTTAATCATGGATCTTTTGAAAATGGATAACTGTCTGCCTGTGCCTGTTCTGTAACCTACTTTTAAAATAGTTTTTGTAACATATGGGGTCTTTGTCAATAGGGGGATGTGCCTGTTTTTAATTTGCTCCCGAAGGTGTCGCAATAAAATGTTGACTTTGACAAAGCTTGTGGAGGAGCCTATAAACCTTGCTGCACCGTGCTGGGAGGCCACATGCTATTTTTTTGTTCCTCTATTGGGATAACAAGGATACTTTTCTGGGAATGGCAGCACTGTAGCCTGAGCCTTCATGCTGAAATAATGTCACTATCAATGTCCATTGTGTTCATTTCACATTTTATTTTATTTTTTCATAATTCATGATGATCTTATATCTAACAGAAGCATACAGTTATTTACTTTCCTAATGAGCGATAAACTGGGTACCACCTCGGAGGCTAGATTGTAGATTAGATTAATGAATAGCAAAGGAAATGGACGAGTAGGCTTATAATAATCGTGAATGAGCCTGTGAATCGATCTGTGTTCATATGGTTTGAGTTGCTGAGGAAGTATTTGAATGCCCTCACTTTTTTTTTCCTCAGGTACCATAGGCTATTTGTGTTAACTAGAGGTCGACCGATTAATCGGAATGGCTGATTTAATTTGGGCCGATTTCAAGTTTACATAACAATCGGTAATCGGCATTTTGGGACTCCGATTATTGCCGATTTACATTGCACTCCACAAGGAGACTGCGTGGCAGGCTTGACCACCTGTTACACGAGTGCAGCAAGGAGCCAAGGTAAATTGCTAGCTAGCATTAAACTTATCTTAAAAAACAATCAATCTTAACAATCACTAGTTAACCTGTTACTCCTACCCCCTGTTAAAAATCGCGCAACATTTCAGCGCCCTGCTACTCATGCCAGGAATATAGTATATGCATATGATTAGTATGTGTGGATAGAAAACACTCAGACGTTTATAAAAACTGGTTAAATCACGTCTGTGACTATAACAGAACGTGCGTTTCATCGAAAAGTGCAGGAAAATCTGATCACTGAAAATGGGGAAAATATATCCATGCGCCACTTCAACCCATTGTTAAACGTGAACCACATTAAATGGGGCCGAGGTTGCAATACCTACAGCTTCCACACGATGTCAACAGTCTTGTCATTTGCCTACGATTTGTTTCTTGGTCAAACAGACACAAGGCAGCGCAGTTCTTCCGGTCTCCGACCGGATATTTTGGTTGAGATTTACCCGGACATTATTTCCAGACGTACAGCTATAGAATATACATCGCCTCGTGATCAATTTGATCGCTTATTAACGTTTACTAATACCTAAAGTTGCATTACAAAAGTATTTTGAAGTGTTTTGTGAAAGTTTATCGTCGACTTTTTTAATTTAAAAAAATGACGTTACGTTATAAAACGCTATTTTTTTCCTTGATCACAGTCTTCATAGATCGATATCTAGGCTATATATGGACCAATTTAATCGGAAAAAAAAGACCCAATAGTGATGTTTATGGGACATCTAGGAGTGCCAACAAAGGTAATGAATGTTTTATATTTTATTTGTGCGTTTTGTGTAGCGCCGACTATGCTAATTATTTTGTTTACGTCCCCTGCGGGTCTTTTGGGGTGTTACATGCTATCAGATAATAGCTTCTCATGCTTTCGCCGAAAAGCATTTTAAAAATCTGACTTGTGACGAGTGTAGCTTTAATTCAATACCCTGCATGTGTATTTTAATGAACGTTTGAGTTTTAACTAGTACTATTAGCATTTAGTGTAGCGCATTTGCATTTCTAGATGTCTAGATGGGACACCTGCGTGTCGGGTAGGAGCAAGAGGTTAACTACACATGGTTGATGATATTACTAGTTTATCTAGCTTGTCCTGTGCATATAATCAATGCGGTGCCTGTTAATTTCTCATTGAATCACAGCCTACTTAGTCAAACGGGTGATGATTTAACAAGCATTCGCAAAAAAAACCATAAACATCAATGCCTTAAAATCAATACACAAGCACATTTTTTTAAATCTGCGTATTTAGTTAATATTGCATGCTAACATTAATTTCTTTTAACTAGGGATATATATATATATAGTGCTTGCACAGAATGCAAGAGAAGTGACAGTCAGGGTATATGCAGCAGTTTGGGCCGCCTGGCTCATTGCGAACTTTTGATTTGAAGACCATTTCTTCCTAACAAAGACCGTAATTAATTTGCCAGAATTGTACATTATTATGACATAACATTGAAGGTTGTGCAATGTAACAGCAATATTTAGACTTAGGGTTGCCGCCCGTTCGATAATATATGGGACGGTTTCGTATTTCACTGAAAGAATTAAACGTTTTGTTTTCGAAATGATAGTTTCCGGATTTGACCATATTAATGACCTAAGGCTCGTATTTCTGTTTTGTTTATTATATTCTTATTAAGTCTATGATTTGATAGAGCAGTCTGACTGGGTGATGGTAGGCATCAGCAGGCTCATAAGCATTCATTCAAACAGCACTTTCCTGCGTTTGCCAGCAGCGCATCGCTTCAAGCATTGCGCTATTTATGACTTCAAGCCTATCAACTCCCGATATTAGGATGGCAATACTGAAGTTCCTATAAGAACATCCAAAGTCAAAGGTATATGAAATACAAATGGTATAGAGAGAAATAGTCCTATAATTCCTATAATAACTACAACCTGGTCCTTCTGTAGTTCAGTTGGTAGAGCATGGCGCTTGTAACGCCAGGGTAGTGGGTTCGATCCCCGGGACCACCCATACATAGAATGTATGCACACATGACTGTCGCTTTGGATAAAAGCGTCTGCTAAATGGCATATATTATTATATTATTATATTATTATTCATATATATTACAACCTAAAACTTCTTAACTGGGAATATTGAAGACTCATGTTAAAAGGAACCACCAGCTTTCATATGTTCTCATGTTCTGAGCAATTAACATAAACGTTAGTTTTCTTACATGGCACATATTGCACTTTTACTTTCTTCTCCAACACTATTTTTGCATGATTTAAACCAAATTGAACATGTTTCATAATTTATTTGAAACTAAATTGAGTTTATTTCTGTATTATATTAAGTTAAAATAAGTGTTCATTCAGTATTATTGTAATTGTCTTCATTACAAATATATATATTTTTAAAAATCGGCAGATTAGTCGGTATAAGCCCTTTTTGGTCCTCCAATAATCGGTATCGGCGTTGAGAAATCATAATCGGCCGATTATGAGCTTTCGCTGTGTACACCTAGCATAGAAAATGTATGGGGAGGATGGCTTCAAGGTCGCAAAACATCTTTTGCTCGTCCTGCAAAAGTGATCACAGTTCTGAGAAACAAAGCCCTTTCATGTTTTGTCTCCCTCCACCCTCCTCTGTCTCCCAAGCTTTGTACAAGGCTAGGCATGTGCGTGTGTCTGGATCAGTGTGCTGTCAGGGAAGCATGTGGGGGGAAGGGAGAGAGGCTAACCCGCGCTGCTAATTCAGCTCATGAAAGACTTATGCAGTGAGAGCAGCTGTCTTCCATTGTCAGCCAGAAAATTTCCAACGCGCCTCATTTCGCCTATCAATGCGGGAGTAGCAGGAAAGCCGGGGGTGTGGGGGGCAGAGGGAAACAAACAAACAAAGAACACGAGAGGGGGAAAAAGGGAGAAGGCCAAGATTTGAGATTTCGATGGTCTGGAGTCTATGTATTTTCTCTGCTTAGGGGTGGGGAGGATATGGAGTTGGGTCAGCGGTCTAGTAATAAGCCATCCATCTATTCATACGCCAGCTACACAAGGAAAAAGGGCTCTGCTGTTATGAGGGAAGAGGGCACATGATGGGTAGAGGAGTGAGGGAAATGGGGGGGACCAACTGGGGTTAGGGGAGGGGAGGACAGCCTTATGAATGGATCACCACTAGCGGAGTTGCCAATAACCGGATGGTGTTTCTTTTACGCCAGCTACGTTAGGTTATGAATGGATAAAGTCTTTAACCCCCTACACACGGAATGGTTTGTCTGCTCAGCTTCAGCTGCATGGGGCTGGTGGAATGACAGGGAGAGGCTGGCTGGAAGGGCTGCTCTATTAAGACGGACACAGTTCCAGGGTTCTTGAATCCTCGAGGCATTTGGTCTGATTAGCAGAACAAAACCCACACAGTGGGGAGGAGCAGACGTGGCTTTCCTCTGGCCTGGAATGTTCTGCCTGTGAGCGAAAGCTGGCACAGTGTCTGTTACAGAGTCACTCTTGTTGTACTGTGTGTTTCAGGATTGTTGCCTGTTTTCAAAGGGTTTGGCTTAGTGCATTCTGTGGTGTGTCAATAATTTAGACCTAGGCTGTACGATACATGAAAGTGTCTTCCCCAGGCCTTAACTCATTTAGCACTTTGTCATTTTGTTCAAAGTGTTAACTGCATTATGAAACCACTCACTGTTGGACAAGCTTCCTCCACAAGGAGACATTCATGACTCGACTACTCATGGAAAAACTATTTTCAGCTTGAAAGAAATGTAGATTTGTGCATACTGTAGTTGTTGGTGAGGCAACTCTTCAAAAAAGGTTTCGCTAGGTCTTTCAACGTAGGAATGTGAAACCCCCCCATTGAGTTCCTCTTTATGGAGGAAAGTTCTTTGCACAGAAGTGCAGTGGGAGAGGAGGAGGACTGGAGGCAGCTTCTAGAAGACAGGGAGATAAAAGAGAGATTGATGTCTGTGTGCTGCGAACCTGCGGCTGCCATTAGTAATCTTGTCGTTTTGCCTTCCCACTTCACGTTAGAAAAAAATAATGATTTTAGAGGTTTCTACTTCTACTCTGAGGGGTTCATTATGGATAAGCCAGAGGATTGCCTTTGAACAGACAATTTACAGGGCTAGTTTTAGCCTGGTTTGGTTTTCAGAACTTACATAGTACATTGGAAATCACCCAAGTTTCTGCTTGTTGTTTAAAAAAAAAAGCCCCAATGTTGGCCACTAATTGAAAAATACCCTAATCCCTTGGAAATCTTATTTCCACTTAAAGCCTCCTGCGTCAATTGAATGCTCATCCTAAGCATTCGTTGAGACTGGCTGGGATCTGCTACTCTGTATGCTGCATACTGTACTGTATACTGCATTCTAATGGGTGTGCTGTGTCCAGTGGCCAAAGCATGCCTGCTATTTGCTTGTGTGGCTAGCCTAATTAGTCAGTTAAATCGAGTGAGTCAGAATGAAACACTGGCATTCATTTCTATTTATCGCCCTGTTTCCCAAGCTACTTTTATAGGCTTTAAATGCAAGTGGGAGTTTACAGGTCAGCCTGTTGTTCAACCTGAGGAGTCGTTCCCCATTCCTTTCCCTTGTAGCAAGTCATTTTACTGCAGATTGAAAGAGTCTGGTTACAAATAGGATTATCTTCATAAAGGTAGGCAAAATATCCAGTTCTGCACCCATCTTGAAAGAGAGGCTTTGCTATTTTGTTGGTGACTGAGGTTCCATTCTACCCTGCACTCTTAGGAATATTCCAAAACCTGTGTCTCATTGCTTCATAAGAACCAGGGTAGCAAGGTGTCAATGACCTCACATTTCACCCTGGTACTGAAATCACTACCATAATTTAAAAACTAGACTCTGCATGGTTAATGCCAGCTGCTCAATACAATAAGGGTAGCTGTGAAGTCTAGCCTAATGCCTTTCTTTTCCTCTTGCCATTGGGCCTCTGTACCTTAGCAACTGTACCTTAGCAACGCTCTCTTACCAATATACACCATTCTGTTTTCACATTGAAATACCGGTGAACCAACATAGGAGGAAGACCAGACATTCTCCATATTTGCAACATGGACTTAGCCTTGTAACTGACACTTTTTGCCTTGTTATCCCATAGGCTTTTTCAAACATACTAATTAAAGTACACTTGCAGTGTATTGTCCTACTGTTAACTTTCAGGAAATTGCTGTGGAACTGTTTATGTCAGCAAGGTGGGTTATATTTCTGGGCAAATTGGTTCAGTCTGGCTGGGCTGGTTCCGGCTCTATACATTTTAAATATGTCCAACTAGGGACGATCAAGTACAATTTAGATGTGGCTTAGCAAAATAGCTAATGTTAGCATTCGCCATTTGGTGGAGCTTATTAAAAAAACTACAAAATAATGTGCAAATAATACTTTATGTGAAACAAATAGGGAAAATCATATCGAAGTGTTTCTTCAGGAAAAAACACTGATCTTGTCACAACTATTGAAAGTTCGACAATATTTTCAGGTTAGGTTAGTTGACCTTGGAATTCTATGGAATAAAGGCTTGTTCTGTATTAGAAACAGACCATGAGTAGGCATTTGGAAGACCCTCTCTCTCTGCTGTCATTTATCACCAGACTCTTCATGCTCCAACCACAATTTCTTCTATGTTAAACCACTACTCCATCACATTACTCAAACCCTATTTAACTCCAACCACAATGTATAGCCACATTATTGCTGTTTTCATCGAGGCCTTGTAGACTATATCTGCATAATCCTCTAAAATACTTTGTCAGTGTAATTGTTACTAGACATATTGGTCACTGTGGGCTTTTTGAAATGCCAAGTAAACCCGTGTTTCAAATCAAATTGTATTAGTCTCATGCGCCAAATACAACAGGTGTAGGTAGACCTTACAGTGAAATGCTTACTTACGAGCTCCTAACCAACAGTGCAGTTTCGGATAAAAGTAACAAGTAATTAAAGAGGAGTAGTAAAAAAATAACAATATATACAGGGGGGTGCCGGTACAGAGTCAGGAGCAGGCAGGCAATGTGAATCGCCTTGGTAGCCATTTTGACTAGATGTTCAGGAGTCTTATGGCTTTTGGGTAGAAGCTGTTTAGAAGCCTCTTGGACCTAGACTTCGTGCTCCGGTACCGCTTGCTGTGTGGTAGCAGGTGGAACAGTCTGACTAGGGTGGCTGGAGACTTTGACAATTTTTAGAGCCTTCCTCTGACACCGCCTGGTATAGAGGTCCTGGATGGCAGGAAGCTTAGCCCCTTAGTATTGGGCCATAGACACTACCCTCTTTATGGCCTTATGGTCGGACGCCAAGCAGTTGCCATACCAGGCAGTGATGCAATCAGTCAGAACGCTCTCGATGTTGCAGCTGTAGAACCGTTTGAGGATCTGAGGACCCATGCCAAATCTTTTCAGTCTCCCGAGGGGAATAGGCGTTGTCGTGCCCTCTTCACGACTGTCATGGTGTGCTTGGACCATGTTAGTTTGTTGGTGATGTAGAAACCAAGGAACTTGAAGCTCTCAACCTGCTCCACTACAGCCCCGTCGATGAGAATGGGGGCGTGCTCTGTCCTCTTTTTCCTGTAGTCCACAATCATCTCCTTTGTCTTGATCACGTTGAGGGAGAGGTTGTTGTCCTGGCACCACACGGCCAGGTCTCTGAACTCCCTATAGGCTGTGTCGTTGTTGTTGGTGATCATGCCTACCACCGTTGTCATCGGCAATGTAATGATGGTGTTGGAGTCGTGCCTGGCCGTGCAGTCATGAGTGAACAGGGAGTACAGGAGGGGGCTGAGCATGCACCCCTGAGGGGCCCCTGTGTTGAGGATCAGCGTGGCGGATGTGTGGTTACCTACCCTTACCACCTGGGGGTGGCCCGCCAGGAAGTCCAGGATCCAGTTGCAGAGGGAGGTGTTTAGTCCCAGGGTCCTTAGCTTATTGATCAGCTTTGAGGGCACAATGATGTTAAATGCTGAGCTTGTAGTCAATGCATAGCATTCTCACATGGATGTTCCTTTTGTCCAGGTGGAAAAGGGCAGTGTGGAGTGCAATATAGACTGCATTATCTCTGGATCTGTTGGTGTGGTATGCAAATTGGAGTGGATCTAGGGTTTCTCGGATGATGGTGTTGTGAGCCATGACCAGCCTTTCAAAGCACTTCATGGCTACAGACGTGAGTGATACGGGTCGGTAGTCATTCAGGCAGGTTACCTTAGTTTTCTTGGGCACATTTAACATGTTGATAGAAATGAGGTAATACTGATTTATGTTTCACCTGCATTAAAGTCCCCAGCTACTATGAGCGCCGCCTCTGGTGAGCGTTTTCATGGCGGAATACAGCTCATTCAATGCTATCTTGGTGCCAGTGTCTGACTGTGGTGGTATATAAACAGCTACAAAGAATATAGACAAACGCTCTCTGTAGGTAATGTGGTCTGCAGCTTTTCATGAGTAACTCTACCTCAGGCGAGCAATGGCTCGAGACTTCCTTAGATATTGTGCACCAGCTGTTATTTAGAAAAATACATAGACCGCCGCTCCTTGTCTTACCAGACGCCACTGTTCTATTCTGCCGGTACATGGAAACCCTAGGAAGTGCAACCTTATCCGTATCTCAATGTGTATTCGGTAGGCCAAGCTTTGAAAAACTACAAACCTCAGATGTCCCACTTCCTGTTTGGATTTTCTCAGGTTTTCGTCTGCCATATGAGTTCTGTTATACTCACAGACATCATTCAAACAGTTTTAGAAACTTCAGTAGTTTCTATCCAATACTAATAATAATATGCATATATTAGCATCTGGGACAGAGTAGGAGGCAGTTCACTCTGGGCACACTATTCATCCAAAAGTGAAAATGCTGCCCCCTATCCCAAAAAGGTTAAAATAGTCAGAATTAATGTAAGAAATGTAAGAAATCTATCATTCATTTTGAAGTTTTTGCAGAGGAGATCTTAGTCACACAATTTTACATCTAAGATGTTTGATCAGTATTTCTCAATGAAGAAAAACTGTGCATGAAAACGAGTTGTCTCTCGTTGACCAATCACGGACGAAGGGGCGTAGAGTTCGGCTTGCCTCCCAAAAAAATGCTGTGTGCCCCCCACAAACAACCCACATAAGTCCAGAACTAACTAAAACATCACAAAATGTAATCATGCACAAACTCTTCTGAAATGATTCTACTGGGAAGCATGCGGACACCTGTAGAGAAGTCACTCACTCCGCAAGCAGCATGTTTACCTCAAGCAGCACTTCTGTAATTGTTTGAAGAATGTCTTCTCAGAAATATTTCATCTGAGTGTGATGTCTCTCTAAAATGAGATAACAAACAACCGCAGACCAACAAGTGATGGTCGTGGGCCTTTCATTACACCATGCAGAACATTTAACAGTCAATGTTTTGACTGTAGATAATCTGTCATAATGTAGGATTATCAATTTGTGGGAATTGTGGTTACTTATGTTTTTCGGTAGTAACCCTAAAGAATTGTAGGTCCATTGTTGCGATATAGTCTAGGCCTAGACTTTGTCAGGGAGACTTTGGTTTGTCCCACCTGCTCCTTCCTCTGGTTTCTCAGTTGCAGATAACGCCCATATAATGTGCTGTTATGACTATGAGTCGGTCCTGTCAAAACGCCTCCACACCAAGGTTAGTCCATAGAGCAAATCTTTATATCAGTTTGTCTTCAATCCAGTAGATTAACTATCGTTATAAACACTATTTAATCATCTGTCATCTATTTAAACAAGGCAAAAATGACTCGTTTCCTTGACAGAAGATCATTTCACAAAACAACACATTTCTCCATCTGGTGTGTATGTGTCAATAAAACGTGTGTGTGAGCGAGGGAGCTGGGAAGTGCGGATCTGAGATGAAAGGATTTTCTTTGCCATTCTAATCCACGTAGACCACAAGGGCCTTGAGATTATTACCAGCCCCTTCTCTCTCCACTCATCTCTTAGAATACGGCGCCTTTCTAATTCACCCTAAAAAGGCTTTCAAAAGGGGATGATGCTGCTGATAGAAATGAAAGAGGGAACATGGCCGTCCTTGGGGAGCAATGTCTAACACTCATGATTATTTGTGGGAAGCTTGCACAGTGCACAGTATGGGATTTTTATTCTGAGAGACTGTAACTGTTGCTGCTCATATTGGAAACCTGAGCTACCACCCCATCCCCCACTTTGTGTCAACTGTAATAACATTAACCCACTGGCCTGCTAGTATGAAATGGAAGAGATTACACTGTTATACAATTGAATCGTTATGTTGTTTCCAGTTGCCTGTTTTGTAAATGTGTGATCTGTGCAACGAGCCCACCGCCCCTCAAAAAAGTTTTGCTCTTTTATCAGATGGTACAATGATCTTACTACGAAGGCTCTCCCTTTTTTAAAGCTTCTGCTAATTGGTTTAAAGGAATTAATTTGATTGGAGATCGTCTTGGGAGCTCTTTTGACAGAGAACAGGCTTGATTGAGCTCTGAGCTGCACAGTAGTCATGGCTACAAGGCTTGTCTTCAGAGTAGCACAGTAGAGCTGTTGTTGAAGAACATGGAGAGACCTTGTGTGTGACCAAGAGGGGGAGGGGTGGGGGGGGCATACTATCCTGGTCTTTGGACAAAGGCCTCATCACCACAGAATCACTAAATCCTCACCCAAATCAAATGCTCCCAGATTAGATTGTTATTGGAGCATTAACGTCCCAGTCCCATTTCCGTTCAGCACTGGTTGCTGCCAAGTTGTTCTAAGCCCTGCGACATGGAGCCATTGGCTTTGGCACAGTCCACCAGTCAGTTGGTGTTTACATGACATTTACATCTATTCAATTGGCACACACACTGCCATCATGGCCAAATTGGCTGAATGCATTAGAACAAGGCATGTCAAGAGAAGTAGCCTATAGATACCTCATAATACTCGTATAGTTACGAGGGGCTGACAGGGAGGATGTATAAACTCACCGTAGACTGTAAACAACCTAGTCAAACACAGAGTTTGGAGTGCACGCTAAGTTTCAAGATATTTATTGCCGTACACGAGCCATAGCATGTTTACACAGCCCAGCTGAATCGTGGTCTCGTTTCTGTCAGCGTACAATTTGATGTTTGTCTTTCTGTGAAAGGCAAACAGTTTGAGGAATCTATTAAAGGGAGCCGTTATTATTGAAATATCTTTATTCATAAGTGCTAGTCAAGCGACATTGACATCTCATACTAAACTTCATGATACATTTACATTAGCAGATTCTATAAAGTAGCCAGTGGAAAAATTGGAAGTAATGGTATTTCTTTACAGTTGAGGTGAGAAGAAACCCTTTCGCGGGTCTGCTTTACAGAAGACATCCTCAGCATATCGTTCCTAGATCACAGGAGGCTGCTGAGGGGAGGACGGCTTATAATAAAAGGCCAGAACAGAGCGAATGGAATGGCATTAAACACACGGAAACCCTGTTTGATGTAGTTGATACCATTCTACTTATTCCGCTTGAGACATTACAACGAGCCCGTCCTCCCAAATGAAGGTGTCACCAACCTCCTGTGATCTAGATTCTTGATCTCTGTATGAATTACATTTAATATTTATGAATGAGTTACCACTTGAAAAGCACTAAATGCCATCAGTGAAAATGTAGCTCATCGAGTGGCACAGCGGTCTAAGGTACTGCATCTGGTTCGAATCCAGGCTGTATCACAACCGTCCGTGATTGGGAGTCCCATATGGCAGCTCATAATTGTCCCAGCGTCGTCCGGGTTTGGCCGGTGTAGGCCGTCATTGAAAATAACAATGTGTTAACTGACTTGCCTAGTTAAATAAAGATTAAATATATAAAACATATATCCTGCTTACTCTTCATCTAACCTTGGTTGTGTGCAAGTAGATTTGATGTTCTCAGGAAGGACAAGGTTTTTTTTCCCTCACTTCTATTTTCTTCAGACGATAGTACCACATGCGTCAGTCACCCAGCCAATGAAGAGCTCTCTGATGAGCTCTCTGATGAATGCTGATGTGCTCAGTGGAGACTGTGGTGGACTGTCCTTGAATAAGCTGTCTTTACACTGTCTGTTATGGACATGAAACGACTCCTTGTCAAAACACTCTTATCTCTTTGCTCCATCTCCCCTTGATGCCTTATTCTTCCTGCCCCAACCTGACCATAAGATCTGGATCCTGATCCAGGACCTGATAGGAATGGATTCTACCAACTCAATCCACATTCTTTCATCTTTGCCACATAGACGCAGCAGCCCATTTTTAATTAAACTACAGGGATATTTGTGATAATTACATATATTTGGTTTCTCAGTATTCCCTGTGGTGTTTCTTGATTTGAAGGGATTTAGAAATTAAACCTGGCGTAGTTTCAACATTGCAGAGAATGCATGAATGTGTACTCTGATAACTCAATGTGCAGGATGAAATTGAGTGACTTTGGTCTGTGTGGTAACTTTGATCTGACATCCAGAATGTGTTGCCGCTGGGCTAGACTGCGTTCTTTTCTAAACAAACAAAGCATTTACTTATCCGCATTATTTAGGAACGGTACATCTATTTACAAAGCCTATGTATAGGAAAATAACACTCTGGAGCGGCTGCTTAATGACTCAAATATTAATGTCATAATGCTCCCAAAATGGCTTCTATGCTGTGTTTTCTGCAGAGCCCGGGAGATGATGAAAAGCCCCTGGATCAATAAAGGTGCAGTTAGAAGGGAATGAGTTCATTGGAGAGGCGGGGGACTTGCTCAGTCCTTGGATTATGCTGATCTCACTCACACCGTTATGTTCTCCCATCTGGAGAACCAAGTTGTATTTAATCATCAATTAGCTTTATGTCTTTTAAGAGAATGAGACGGCCTGCTGTGAAGTCTAGTCACTCGGGTCAAATGTAATCATTATGGCATTTTCCTATCATTAACATAGCTAATGCTAATAGAGGAGAAGTCATGGAATGTGTTAAACACCATATAGGATGAACTGATAATACAGATCCTCATGCTCTCTGCTAGTCTACCTGTTAATACAGATCCTCATGCTCTCTGCTAGATGACCTGATAATACAGATCCTCATGCTCTCTGCCAGATGACCTGATAATACAGATCCTCATGCTCTCTGCCAGAAGACCTGATAATACAGATCCTCATGCTCTCTGCTAGATGACCTGATAATACAGATCCTCATGCTCTCTGCTAGATGACCTGATAATACAGATCCTCATGCTCTCTGCTAGATGACCTGATAATACAGATCCTCATGCTCTCTGCTAGATGACCTGATAATACAGATCCTCATGTTAATACAGATCCTCTGTTCTCTGCTAGATGACCTGATAATACAGATCCTCATGCTCTCTGCTAGATGACCTGATAATACAGATCCTCATGCTCTCTGCCAGATGACCTGTTAATACAGATCCTCATGTTCTCTGCTAGATGACCTGATAATACAGATCCTCATGCTCTCTGCTAGATGACCTGATAATACAGATCCTCATGCTCTCTGCTAGTCTACCTGTTAATACAGATCCTCATGCTCTCTGCTAGATGACCCGATAATACAGATCCTCATGCTCTCTGCTAGATGACCTGATAATACAGATCCTCATGCTCTCTGCTAGATGACCTGATAATACAGATCCTCATGCTCTCTGCTAGATGACCTGATAATACAGATCCTCATGCTCTCTGCTAGATCATCTGCTCTTGGTTTTGACCTCTGAGAATAGCCTCTGCGTGTTTTCCTCCTCCTCTGTACTGATAGAATACAGTAGAACCAGAGTTGTTGATGTCAGAGATTGGGTTGATTGTTATGCACACTGGAAGCACAACCCACTCTGGTCTTTAGTTGAAGTGTTGATATAGGTCTCAAGGCAGAATTCTTGCTCATCCCTTTGCAGGTTTGTGCCAGTAAGGACTTGGTGCCAACCCCTTCACTCACTGAGAGATTGGTTCATGCAGTTTGACCATGCTCCCTGCTGTAACCTCCATGGCCGTGACGGTATCAGCTGTGCCCGTGGACAGCAGCTGTAGAGGGGGGAATACTAGCAGGCAGCTGCCCTCCCCATTTTCTTTTTATCCCAGCATTAGCAGATTAGGCACTAGAACTAACGAGGTCATCAAACTATGATGGCTGTGCAGACTTCTGGGACTGTCGAGGGGGGAGTTAGAGCTGTATTTTCAGGGGCAATTTACTTCATTTTTTTCTCCTTGACACCTCCCACTGACTCCACTGTTCCTTAATGATTTGAATGGCATGTAGGTGTCATTTGTTTAGTGTGATCCCTTACCAGTGGCCGCTCGCCTCTCTGCACGTCTTCTGATGAAGAAAGTGTCTTGGGGATTTCAGGGGCCTCCGTCTGGGATCATAGCTGTGCCCTTATCGTTTATTGTTACACCGTAGTTCATAGTATCTCCCTGAAAAACCTTGACAGGCAGATTACACTAGGCTAGATTTAGGAGCGACATGGTTTGTCAGATTTGGCGTGGCTTTATTGGCACATGAAATTCAAACCCACCTGCCCCTTCCCTTCCTCCTCCATGTTTCTTCCTCCTCCATGTAGAACAGTACTAGTAGTAGACAGTAGCCTGTTTAATCAGTATGGAATGATGCTTGCAGCAGACTACCACCTACTGTGATTCTGCTCATTACTCTACAGCACATGTGTCAAACACATTCCACGGAGTGCTGAGTGTATGCCGGTTTTCACTCCACCCTTGTACTTGATTGATGTTTTAAGGTCACTAATTAGTAAGGATCTCCCGTCATCTGGTTGTCCAGGTCTTAATTGTGGAATGAGTTTGACACCACTGCTCTATGGCCTTTGGTGCAGTGTGTGTGTTTCTACTATATCCTGTAATGTCATAGCCCAGGAACTGCTCTTTGCAGTATAGTGCACATCACCATCCATCTAGCTTGAGTCCTAGACATGGCTCAATAGAACCGTTGTGAGACGCCGAACAGAAGAGGTTCGTCAGAGAAACAGGATGCAGTCTGTGTTAGAGAACAGGGGACTGTTAGTGTGTCTATCCTGTCTGCAGACAGGGATCAACCCCCATACGAAAGGTCGTAGTTCACTCCCAGCTCATCTGCCCATCTGTCTGCCCTGTAGTAGACCCCATTGGCTTTTTTTGTTTTTCCAGTCAACAAACAATTGTCTGTGGATAATATTGTAGCTGTAGCCATGGCTCCTGAAACAGCCTCCAGAATTATACATGTATTTTTACATCACAATGTAGTAAGGTTATGGGACTGCAATTTCGGTTGATGGGTGATTACATTTTTGTTATCAAATTATTTTTAACAGTTGTCTAAAAATGCAACCATGTTTCTGAAAGCATTGATGCTCAACTGAAGGATAGAGTTTTGTAGTTCCTGTGGTTGGATGACGCACCACCCACAGAGTAGCATCTGCACAAAGGAAACAGGCAAATGCAGAACATCTCTCTAAATAGTTTTGTGGTTGTGGTCTCTGGTGTAATCTCACAGGCTGCATAACAACTTGTTTTCCTTGTTTTAATATGCGGGCTAGTAAAATGTCTATTGTGTTCTAGCAGTTCACTACCTCGTAGGATCCATCCAGTAGTGACTTGAAGGCCAACAGCTTATTGTTGTAATTTGACCGTACAAAACCCTTCAGGCGTTTAGCCTTTAGTCTCCGCTTCAAAGAAGAACCTCACAGGCTCGAGTGTTGTGTGAAAGCCTCCAATAACATGGGGGGAGAGAAACTATGACGTGATCAATTTGGGGGTTTGGTTCTCGTATTTGAATAAATACAGGGGTCGCGTTAATGCAGAACTCTGCGTTTTTCAAATAAATAAACAATAAATAAAACAATTAAACGCATAAGAAATTATGCGTTTTATAAATGCAGATCTAAAATGCTTATTGTAATTTCTGCTGTCATCAGACTAATTTTGTGCTTCGGTAGAATGGCATTCTCAGGAGACAGCGCTCTGACTGGTCTACTTTTCTCTGGTACTTTTTCTCACTGTAGTCTACTTTTCTCTGGTACTTTTCTCAGTGTAGTCTACTTTTCTCTGGTACCTTTCTCAGTGTAGTCTACTTTTCTCTGGTACCTTTCTCAGTGTAGTCTACTTTTCTCTGGTACTTTTCTCAGTGTAGTCTACTTTTCTCTGGTACTTTTCTCAGTGTAGTCTACTTTTCTCTGGTACTTTTCTCAGTGTAGTCTACTTTTCTCAGGTACTTTTCTCAGTGCAGTCTACCTTTCTCTGGTACTTTTCTCAGTGCAGTCTACTTTTCTCTGGTACTTTTCTCAGTGCAGTCTACTTTCTCTTTTCTCAGTGCAGTCTACTTTTCTCTGGTACCTTTCTCAGTGTAGTCTACTTTTCTCTGGTACCTTTCTCAGTGTAGTCTACTTTTCTCTGGTACCTTTCTCAGTGTAGTCTACTTTTCTCTGGTACTTTTCTCAGTGCAGTCTACTTTTCTCTGGTACCTTTCTCAGTGTAGTCTACTTTTCTCTGGTACCTTTCTCAGTGTAGTCTACTTTTCTCTGGTACCTTTCTCAGTGTAGTCTACTTTTCTCTGGTACCTTTCTCAGTGTAGTCTACTTTTCTCTGGTACTTTTCTCAGTGTAGTCTACTTTTCTCAGTGTAGTCTACTTTTCTCTGGTACCTTTCTCAGTGTAGTCTACTTTTCTCAGTGTAGTCTACTTTTCTCAGTGCAGTCTACTTTTCTCTGGTACCTTTCTCAGTGTAGTCTACTTTTCTCTGGTACTTTTCTCAGTGCAGTCTACCTTTCTCTGGTACTTTTCTCAGTGCAGTCTACTTTTCTCTGGTACTTTTCTCAGTGTAGTCTACTTTTCTCTGGTACCTTTCTCAGTGTAGTCTACTTTTCTCTGGTACCTTTCTCAGTGTAGTCTACTTTTCTCAGTGTAGTCTACTTTTCTCTGGTACCTTTCTCAGTGTAGTCTACTTTTCTCAGTGTAGTCTACTTTTCTCTGGTACCTTTCTCAGTGTAGTCTACTTTTCTCAGTGCAGTCTACTTTTCTCTGGTACCTTTCTCAGTGTAGTCTACTTTTCTCTGGTACTTTTCTCAGTGCAGTCTACCTTTCTCTGGTACTTTTCTCAGTGCAGTCTACTTTTCTCTGGTACTTTTCTCAGTGCAGTCTACTTTTCTCTGGTACCTTTCTCAGTGTAGTCTACTTTTCTCTGGTACCTTTCTCAGTGTAGTCTACTTTTCTCAGTGTAGTCTACTTTTCTCTGGTACCTTTCTCAGTGTAGTCTACTTTTCTCAGTGTAGTCTACTTTTCTCTGGTACCTTTCTCAGTGTAGTCTACTTTTCTCTGGTACTTTTCTCAGTGTAGTCTACTTTTCTCTGGTACTTTTCTCAGTGTAGTCTACTTTTCTCTGGTACCTTTCTCAGTGTAGTCTACTTTTCTCTGGTACCTTTCTCAGTGTAGTCTACTTTTCTCTGGTACCTTTCTCAGTGTAGTCTACTTTTCTCTGGTACTTTTCTCTTCTTTCTCAGTGTAGTCTACTTTTCTCTGGTCTACTTTTCTCTGGTACCTTTCTCAGTGTAGTCTACTTTTCTCTGGTACCTTTCTCAGTGTAGTCTACTTTTCTCTGGTACCTTTCTCAGTGTAGTCTACTTTTCTCTGGTACCTTTCTCAGTGTAGTCTACTTTTCTCTGGTACCTTTCTCAGTGTAGTCTACTTTTCTCTGGTACCTTTCTCAGTGTAGTCTACTTTTCTCAGTGTAGTCTACTTTTCTCTGGTACCTTTCTCAGTGTAGTCTACTTTTCTCTGGTACCTTTCTCAGTGTAGTCTACTTTTCTCTGGTACCTTTCTCAGTGTAGTCTACTTTTCTCTGGTACCTTTCTCAGTGTAGTCTACTTTTCTCTGGTACCTTTCTCAGTGTAGTCTACTTTTCTCTGGTACCTTTCTCAGTGTAGTCTACTTTTCTCTGGTACCTTTCTCAGTGTAGTCTACTTTTTCTCAGTGTAGTCTACTTTTCTCTGGTACCTTTCAGTGTAGTCTACTTTTCTCTGGTACCTTTCTCAGTGTAGTCTACTTTTCTCAGTGTAGTCTACTTTTCTCTGGTACCTTTCTCAGTGTAGTCTACTTTTCTCTGGTACCTTTCTCAGTGTAGTCTACTTTTCTCTGGTACCTTTCTCAGTGTAGTCTACTTTTCTCTGGTAAAATGCCAGATTAACTTCAAGCAAAACATTTAGCAATATGATGGACATGCATTGTTTTAGCAAAAAATACCTTGATTTTTTTCATTGTCATCCCATTTGCTTGTTGCACTTTTGTTGTCATCTGAAGAAAATGTATGTATTTTATGCCGAATGTGTTGCAGGAAAACTATAGTTCCACTCCCCTGATCACTCTATTGAATCAAAAACTATTGACTTTATATATAAAACGCAGGTGAACATGTTTAAAACGCAGATTTTGTGATGGTCTGCGTTTTGACAATGGAGATTTCTGAACTCATAACATTACCTCTGGAATACAGCAGACTATGCTTAGCAAATAGCGAGTAGCCTATATGAACAACTGTATCAGTTCTCTTATGGAATTGTACTCATTTCCTACTAGAGATTTATCATGTCATACTATTTGCAGATGAAATGGTTGCATAATGCACAAATGAGTAAACAAATCTAGGCCTAGCGTTAGCAAATTACCCATAAAGCTTGCATGTTTTTCAGCTTCTCGTCTACACATTGGCAACCCCAATCACCTTTTTGTAGTCCTGGAATGATAGGGGTGTGTTTGGGTGGGATTTCATCCTGCTGAGCAGTGGATGGCGGCTTCCTGGTTTGTTGTCAGGTTTTTCCCTTTGGTGTGAGAAGGTTTATGACTATAGAGAGGGCGGGGAGACTGAATCCTTCCAGGCTCAGCACAGCTTATCTGGATTTCTGCTCCCAGACTCAGCCTCTCTCTCTCTCTCTGAGCTTGAGTGGGTGACCTTGACAAGAATGTGGCTTATTATTGTAATCGATGCCGTTGTTTTGTAATGACTTTCTGTCAGAGTGGGAGGCTGGGCATGGGGGAGGGAATATCCAGTATTTTCCACCACACAGACGGGACTTTGTTGGAACAGGTCAGGGTAGTATTGACATTTGTGTTTCTTATAACAAGGCCAGACTCAATTCATTGGATATTCACAGTAAATATTTAGTTGATAATGAAAAAGAGCTGTAACTATATTAGTATCGCAATATGTTTTCCATGGCAAAAAGGAAAACACGAACACTTTTAAAAACCTGCTATATGTTAAATGTGTGCTATAGCTTGGAAAATAAATAAATGTGACTCTAGAAGACAACATAATTATGTTTATTTTCAGCATTAGGGTTGTTTCCCTACATAGAGTAAATCCACTTCGCGTTTTGTTTCCTTGCCATGATACTAAGGAGTATTGAGATATTGGTATCGTCCCGGCCCTATAACCAAGGCTTCCCAGCAGCAGAATCACATTGTTCTGTTGTTTAACTACCAGTAGCACTATGAATGGAACTCCACACTGCCAAGCTTGCGAACTAGGCAAGGGAAATACTTCCTCTTTCTCTTATAGCAGTGGGGGAGTAAATGGTTGCAGGCAATTTCCCACGCAGTCATCCACCACCTTGTTCTGCAGCAGTACATAGTTGCTACTAAGGGAAGAAGGAGGCCTTCTCTGCTTCCAGTCTTCACAATATATCCTCTGACTCCAGCCTACCACACCATACTCCAGTCCTGCCCAACCCCCCACCCTGACAGCTAGCAAACAATACCAGGCACAGGCACAGCCAGCTGCGCCGGAGGAAAGTGGGAGGTTTGGGGGGCAGGGTCAAGCTGGATCTAACTTTGACAAGAGAATAGTGTACCAAAACACCTGCTGGGTGCAAGCCAGCCAACCAGCCAGCCAACCAGCCAGCCAGACACATCTCAGAGCTGAGGAGGTACAGCTGCAGTCCACCTCCCTGAAAATTAGTTTACGTTAGCAAATTAGAATGAGCTTTCCCCAAGCGGTGCGAGTTATTCTATTGCCAGGATGCTGTTGTGGCTAAGGGAGAAAGACAGTCACCTCATGGAACTGGAATGATTTCAAGTCTTGCTCTCTTAGCTACAGATCGGTGCTTTAGAGTCAGGTAGGGAGATATGAACATCAAGCACATTTTACCTCCGTAGTTGGAATTGATGTTTGATTGGCGTGATCAAACTAGGTCTATTCCGGGGAAGTAGTTATCATGGCAGTTTATATTTGTAATGTTTTCTATTTGTCTGGCCTAGTTTTTCCTCAACCCTTGGACACAGTAGAAGCTGTAGTATGGCCTTCACGATGAGCCATTGCAATACTTTGGCAATCCCAAGGAGGTTATTTATTGTGGAACAGCATGGTCAGTCCCGGCTGATTTGATGGAAGCCTACATCTGAATGGTAAGCTGTAAGCCCATCACCTTATCTTGGTTGTTGTGCCGCCTACAGATAAGATGCTTAGCCTCACTCACTCACTCACTCACTCACTCACTCACTCACTCACTCACTCACTCACTCACTCACTCACTCACTCACTCACTCACAAATGAAAAGTTCTTCTTCTTTCGTAAGGGTGGAGTAGAGTCGCTTGAGGAATGTGTTGCCCGTCTGGATGCCCCAACAAGGCACCGCTTTTAGACTGGGTGTTTATTCTTTCATTGTCGATGTTGAAAGTGCTAAATTAGTGGTTTCTAATTTCCCCCTCTCTTCTACCTGACCTAGCTGCCTCAGAGGCGTCAGCGCCGTTTATGATTTATGCTGAGCTGTGTTGTGCTTCGGGGTTTTAATGTTTTGCAAGAATTTTGGCTCAATTATTTGTTTGATGTGCCTGTCTGTTAGGCTTGTAGGGATTTAAATGAGCTTTTGTGTGAGTTTGTCTCCATTAGAGCAGACAATCTGTTTCTCTGAACGCAGAGCTACTAAAGGTAGAAATGATGGATGTAAATGTCAGTACATTCTGCTGCTGACTAACCAGCCCTCATTAACCAGGTCAACAAACGCTACGTTTTCCCCCCAAAAAATGAAATACCGTGACCAACAGAAAATATGATGCATGTATATAAGGGTTGGACTTAATGAAAACATTCAACAATAGCAAGACTATCGTCCCAGCATCGTCCGGGTTTGGGAGTCACATAGAGCGACGCACAGTTGACCCAGCGTCGTCCGGGTTTGGGAGTCACATAGAGCGACGCACAATTGACCCAGCGTCGTCCGGGTTTGGGAGTCACAGAGCGACGCACAATTGGCCCAGCGTCGTCCGGGTTTGGGAGTCACATAGAGCGACGCACAGTTGACCCAGCGTCGTCCGGGTTTGGGAGTCACATAGAGCGACGCACAGTTGACCCAGCGTCGTCCGGGTTTGGGAGTCACAGAGCGACGCACAATTGGCCCAGCGTCGTCCGGGTTTGGCCGGAGTAGGCCGTCATTGTAAATAATAATTTGTTCTTAACTGACTTGCCTGGTTATAGGTTAAATAAATAAATATGACTAGGATGGTGCCTTTGGTTTCTGGACAACGAAAGAAGGAAAATAATTCTAGGCCCTCAAGTTCCCATTATAAAGTGATCTGTGGTTCCCAGATAGCATGGCTGCCTAACCTTCAATATATCCTATACACTCCAAACAAGGTTAAAAAAAATCTATCATTCTGCCCCTGAACAGGCAGTTAACCCACTGTTCCTATGCCATCATTGTAAGTAAGAATTTGTTCTTAACTGACTTGCCTAGTTAAATAAAGGTTAAATAAAACAATTACAAAAATTGAGTAGCTTCTCACACTGACAGGTGATAGGCTTTTCCAATCCTCAAACTAGTCTCCGTATGCTGTGTGATGATGAGATACGTGATGACTAACGAAAATACCTCCCTTATCCACACACTGTCTTGGGCCTTCTGTCTGCCTCAGTCACCTTCACTCTCAATCACACTTCTTGTAGGACAGGGAGGAATCTAGTGTCTCTGTGAAGCACCTGCTGTTCTTTCATCACTGAATACAGATGTCTCTTCAGGTAAAGCTCTTCACATCTGTCTCAAGTGGCTCCTCTGGCTGGTTTGCCTTCCCTGCCTCTGCTTTAGCCCTGGGCAACATTGGGTAGGTGTCAGGTTGACAATGTCTTTGTTTGCTTAGGAAGAGTTCCTTAATTTGCAAGGAAGTGCTATGTTTCGTTCCACTTAGTAACAGGTGAGCTGCAGCCCAAAGCGATTGTTAAGGACTGTTAGATTGATGGGAGCCCACATGGTACATTCACATCTCATATTTGTGGGGCGGCAGGTAGCCTAGTGGTTAGAGCGTTAGGCTAGTAACCGAAAGGATGCAAGATCGAATCCCTGAGCCGACAAGGTAAAAATCTGTTGTTCTGCCCCTGAACAAGGCAGTTAACTCACTGTTCCTAGGCAGTCATTGAAAATAAGAATGTGTACTTAACTGACTTGCCTAGTTAAATAAAGGTAATAAAAAAAAATGTTTTATATTTTTTTTTAGATGTGTTCTTATCTCAGATTCCCCTGTTTGGCTCACCTAATCACAGTGTCTTAATCTAGGTTGTCTTGATTGGCTTCTAGGCTACATTCTAGTTACTTTAAATATATGATCTGAAGGTATGCCTTGATGTTCTTGTAAAGATTGTCAGAAGTAGAATTGTAATATATTTATTTACATCTAGGCTAGTAGCCGGAACACCACATCAGCCATATTGTTTGATGTAGCCCATTTAATCTCCGGGAGAAAAAATCCACTTGAAACCTGGGCACAGGCCTATACATTCAAAGGAGCCATATGGCATAGAGCATAATTATTGTGTATGTTATTTACATGAAATGAGCAACTGGCTTACTGTTCATGGTTATGGGTGACTGAATTCACAGCTTAGTTTCTCTTCTGTTTTATTTCTGAGTGTTACAAGTGTGGTCCTAAAAGCCTACAGTTAGCAAGCTGAAACAGAGTTGCCTAGAAACCGAAAGTGCCTGTTTAGCAGCTGGTGGTAATGTGTCTACTTCAGGGTGTTTGTATTCTCTGTGTAGTTCTCTTGCAGTGTCTGGAAGCTTCAGCGTCTGCAATATTGTCAAGCAGCCGTAAACAGTCTAGCTCTCTGGAAGCTTGCTACATCCAAGGTTGTCATACTAGGCTTTCAGTCACCTCATGTGAGGGGTATAAACATTTGTTTTTTCTGAGGATCATTGGTTCGCTATAGGTACTGCGATTTGTGCACTCGTCCAAGTCTATATTTTGCATATGAGTCACCGCAATCAATGCAGTACTAGAGAATCTGTAAGTAGGCTAACATGGCTTGAGAGGATCAAATGACTTACCCGAGACGTAGTGTCCTCATTGAAACTGCAGCATAGGGACACAATCAGTGTGGCAATATTCACATTAGTGTTTGATTGCAGGATGGCTTTATTTCAAGAGAACATCAAGCACAGCTGTTGTCATCCACTGTCTTGTACCAGGAAACTAGGCTACTGTGTGTTAAAGTAAACATGAAGATGTACTGACTAATCTAATAAGGAACATGGCTGCTGTTCTCCATGAACCACTGTGCTTGACTGGTAGCCGATGATGCAGAGAGGGGGACTGGTAGCCGATGATGCAGAGAGGGGGACTCTGGACTCTCACGGCTCAGTCATTCAGGTGATGGGTGACGTCACCTCTGGCCTGACTCCAGGGAAGCCACCGATCCACAAAGCACTTTCCCTGGCATCAAAATGAGTTGTAGAACTGAAGTGGAAACATGCAGTTTGGCAATTATCTAAGACTACGGGCAGTTTCTTTCCTGCTTTATCAATCATATCCTCTTACCTCTGAGAACTCACACGTTTCCTCTTCTTTGCTTTCGTTCTTTCTTTCTCTGGTGTTAAGATTGAATTCCTCATACCTCACCCACGCTGAAAATGGATACGGATGACTGTTCAATGCTCAACATACCTCGTAGTAACTGATGTTTTGCATAAGCCAGGGGGCCGTGTTTGAGGTCTGGAGTTGTTTGTTGCTGAGTTTCAACAGGGCAGGAGGCATTACAGTTGATGGCATAACCTTGTTACTGTCTCTATGGGATTTGCCGTTTCATTCTTTTCCATCCCATTGTACACTTAAGTAGGATCAGTCATTCAGAAAAACTAGACCCAATATTTATGTCCCTGAGTGTAAGCAAATGACTAATTACTGGGATGCCCCACACAGAGCTTGCCTTCATTACTGGGATGCCCCAACACAGAGCTTGCCTTCATTACTGGGATGCTCCAACACAGAGCTTGCCTTCATTACTGGGAGGCTCCAACACAGAGCTTGCCTTCTTGCCTTCCATTACTGGGAGGCTCCAACACAGAGCTTGCCTTCCATTAGCTGGCGGTAACGACAGAGTAGTGGGTTCGATCCCCGGGACCACCCATACGTAGAATGTATGCACACATGACTTGCTTTGGATAAAAGCTTCCATTACTGGGATGCCCCAACACAGCTTGCCTTCCAGTCCAAACAGCCTGATTTGATTCAGCTTGCGTTGTTGTTCCTTTCAGAGGACTATCTGATTTTTGCCGTTCTGATACGGTTATTCGATCCACGAAAGAGAACCCATCTGGTCCAAGGCAAGCTCCGAGGTTTTGCTAAATGAGATAAAGATTAGGTTAACTACTCCCTTTTCCAAAACACGAATTGTTCCCTCTGACAAACGATGCTGGGTCTTGTCTTTGTGTTTTGTCACTGTTGTATCTCTGGATGAGTTTGTACTGTAGCTAAGTTGATTCAATTTGGGGTTCAAATGAATTTACAGCCAGTTGATGGATCTGGGATATCTCAACCTGTCAATCTAGAAGTATGCCTACGTTATTTCCAGAAAGCATAGCCTACTCTTCTGTACTGGTGGATCCTACTTACTCAACCTTTATCATGGGGTGGATCCTACTTACTCAACCTTTGTCATGGGGTGGATCCTACTTACTCAACCTTTGTCATGGGGTGGATCCTACTTACTCAACCTTTGTCATGGGGTGGATCCTACTTACTCAACCTTTGTCATGGGGTGGATCCTACTTACTCAACCTTTGTCATGGGGTGGATCCTACTTACTCAACCTTTGTCATGGGGTGGATCCTACTTACTCAACCTTTGTCATGGGGTGGAGCTACTGATATGACACTGCAGCGTAACAACCCTGACGGGTGTGTTATGACACTGCAGCGTAACAACCCTGATGGGTGTGTTATGACACTGCAGCTTAACAACCCTGACTGGTGTGTTATGACACTGCAGCTTAACAACCCTGACGGGTGTGTTATGACACTGCAGCTTAACAACCCTGACGGGTGTGTTGATATGACACTGCAGCTTAACAACCCTGACGGGTGTGTTGTTATGACACTGCAGCTTAACAACCCTGACGGGTGTGTTGTTATGACACTGCAGCTTAACAACCCTGACGGGTGTGTTGTTGTGACACTGCAGCTTAACAACCCTGACGGGTGTGTTGTTGTGACACTGCAGCTTAACAACCCTGACGGGTGTGTTGTTGTGACACTGCAGCTTAACAACCCTGACGGGTGTGTTGTTGTGACACTGCAGCTTAACAACCCTGACTGACGGGTGTGGGTGTGTTGTTGTGACACTGCAGCTTAACAACCCTGACGGGTGTGTTGTTGTGACACTGCAGCTTAACAACCCTGACGGGTGTGTTGTTGTGACACTGCAGCTTAACAACCCTGACGGGTGTGTTGTTGTGACACTGCAGCTTAACAACCCTGACGGGTGTGTTGTTGTGACACTGCAGCTTAACAACCCTGACGGGTGTGTTGTGACACTGCAGCTTAACAACCCTGACGGGTGTGTTGTGACACTGCAGCTTAACAACCCTGACGGGTGTGTTGTGACACTGCAGCTTAACAACCCTGACGGGTGTGTTGTTGTGACACTGCAGCTTAACAACCCTGACGGGTGTGTTGTTATGACACTGCAGCTTAACAACACACTGCAGCTTAACAACCCTGACGGGTGTGTTATGACACTGCAGCTTAACAACCCTGACGGGTGTGTTATGACACTGCAGCTTAACAACACACTGCAGCTTAACAACCCTGACGGGTGTGTTATGACACTGCAGCTTAACAACCCTGACGGGTGTGTTATGACACTGCAGCTTAACAACCCTGACGGGTGTGTTATGACACTGCAGCTTAACAACCCTGACTGGTGTGTTATGACACTGCAGCTTAACAACCCTGACTGGTGTGTTATGACACTGCAGCTTAACAACCCTGACGGGTGTGTTATGACACTGCAGCTTAACAACCCTGACTGGTGTGTTATGACACTGCAGCTTAACAACCCTGACTGGTGTGTTATGACACTGCAGCGTAACAACCCTGACGGGTGTGTTATGACACTGCAGCTTAACAACACACTGCAGCGTCTTGATGGCTGAGCTCCAGTCAGTGAACAGCATTCTTACGTAGGTATTCCTCTTGTCCAGATGGGATAGGGTCGTGAGATGCCGATTGCATCTGTGGATCTGTTTGGGTGGTATGCAAATTGCAGGGTGTCGGGTAAGGTGGAGGCGATATGATCCTTAACTAGCCTCTCAAAAGTACTTGTATGTGTCACGAACCGGCTCAAAGCCCGTAACAAAAAGGGAGACAACATGAAGATAAAGAATAACAAAATGTATTTATTAACTGAAGTAATGTAAATATGATTGACAATGGAATGTATGCACACATGACTGTGTGTGTGGTCTAAATGGCATTTATTATTATTATTATTATTATATTATTATTATATAATTAGTAGTGTGAGTGGTCGCGTGTATACATGTGATGAGCGGTGTTAAAAGGTGTCAACGCAAACAAGCCAAGTAGCCACAAAAATGACATAACCAAAATCTGTGTCTGCATGGAGAGTCTCCCCAATGAATGGGGAAGAGGTGCATTTATCCTGGGACACACCCGAGCCCAGGTGTGTCCCATTTCGCTGATGACCCTCCCGGCTCTGCCCACTAACATCCTACTAAGGAATACAAGAGCAAAGAGTGAGAATTCGGCAGACAGAGTGGGAGCGTCGTCACAGATGACAGAAGTGAGTGCTACGGGCGATAGTCATTTAGTTCACTTACCTTCGCTTTCTTGGGTACAGGAACAATGGTGGACATCTTGAAGCAAGTGGGGACCGCAGACTGATATAGGGAGCGATTGAATAGGTCCGTAAACACTCCAGCCAGCTGGAGGACGTGACTAGGGATGCTGTCTGGCAGCTGGTCTACTTATGCTCTGAGGACGCGGCAAGGGATGCTGTCTGGACCGGCAGCCTTGTGAGGGTTAGAACGCTTACTCACGGGCCTCCCGAGTGGTGCAGCAATCTAAGGCACTGCATCGCAATGCTAGCTGTGTCACTACAGATCCTGGTTCGATCCCAGAATGTCGCAGCTGGCCGTGACCGGGAGACCCATAAGGTGGTGTACAATTGGCTCAGCGTAGTCCGGGTTAGGGGAGGGTTTGGCCGGCCCAGTTGTCCTTGTCCCATCGCGCTGTAGTGACTCCTGTGGCGGGCTGGGCGCAGTGCACGTTGACTCTGTCGCCAGTTGTACGGTTTTTCCTCCGACACATTGGTGCGGCTGGCTTCCGGGTTAAGCAAACATTGTGACAAAAAGCAGGGGTCATGTTCCGGAGGACGCATGGCTCTCGACCTTTGCCTCTCTCGAGTCCGTACAGGAGTTGTAGCGATGGGACAAGACTGTAACTACCAATTGGATAACATGAAATTGGGGAGAAAAAGGAGTTAAGCTTGTCCGGGAGCTGGTTTTTCTCTTGATGATCTGTGATTCTCTGGAGTCTCGTGACTGAGCCGTTAACCTCTAGTGACTCCCCATCCCGCATGAGGGGAGCGTAATCATCGACTGACACTAATTAGCATAACGCAACGGACATAAATATTCCTAGAAAATATTCCTATTCATGAAAATCACAAGTGAAATATATTGAGACACAGCTTAGCCTTTTGTTAAAATGCGACCCCACTTTGTCGCTGTACTGACGTGTTTGATTGCCTTACGGAGGGCATAGCTGGACTGTTTTGTGTTCGATCATATTCCCAGTCACTTTGTCATGGTTAAATGCGGTGGTTTGCGCTTTCAGTTTTGCATGAATACTGCCACCTAGCCACAGTTTGTGGTTTGGATAGGTTTTAGTTGTCACAGTGGGAACAACATACCCTGTACACTTCCTGATGAACCAAGTCACTGTGTCGGTGTATACGTCAATATTATTCTGAGGCAACACAAAACATGTACCAGTCCGCGTGAAAATAGTCTTGAAGCATGGATTCCGATTGGTCAGACCAGCTTTGAATAGACTTTAGCACAGGTACTTCCTGTTTTGAGTTTCTGCCTATAGAATGGGGAGGAGCAACCCAGACAGGTGTGTTGATATTTACAGCATAAATCCCTTTGTAATCCTTGCCCTAGCCATAAGCTCAGTTTCTAAATCCCAATTCCAATAAACAAATTGAAGCCAAGGTTTATGTTCGGCAAAAAGTGCAGCAGCATCCCCAGTCGGAAAATTACTGTGAGAAGATGAACTGAAAATCCATGCAAAGATTTTCCTCTCAATCTAATACATTTAGTCATTCTGTCAGCAACTTGGTATGCTCCACATCATTCTCCAATCCATTCAAAATCCTTTCACTCAGCTAAACATCTTTCTTAGCCATTGTGGTTTTCTCAAGAAATTGGCATGGGGCTGTTTTTGAAGGGAGGGCTCGCGTGACACTGCAGAAACCTCTCAAACATTGTGGTTTAGGGGAGTTTTTATAAACCAGACTGTAAATCCTGTGGGAGGGTAAAGCTACTCAATTCAGTGTTGGCTGAGTGGTGAGGCAGAGACTTGTTTAATCAGTTTTGTCCTTTCCTCAGCATGCGGCTTTTGGAACCCCAGAATGGACAAGCACTTCACTGTGTGTGTGCAGCCTGCCACGGAATGAAAGTGTTTGTTGTTTTGTGCGGAGTATGAGGGAAACTACAAATAGAGTTAGTCATTTCTTGTCGTTTCCCTGCGCCTCTGGTTGAGGAGGACGTCCTTCCCATTTCATTCTCCTTAGTCATTCAATACATGAAGCAACTTATCAATGAAAGTAGTCTAAATGTATCAGGTCATTTATCATGGTTTTTTATATTATTGGACAGGCATGGTGAATAGAATTTCACAGTCCCGTATCATTCAGACAGTAAGATCGTTCAAGAGTATCTAAATCGTTATCACCCTCAGAGATCCTCAAGTTGGTGATGTACCCAACTGTTCCAGCCTCTCACCACGCACAAGGAAACAACCATGCTTTCATTGTTGATACCTTCAGCCTCTCTGCTCTCATAGAGGATCACTTAACATTTGCCTTGAACTTAAGTGGAACAAGCAATAATGCAAAATGTGCTTGTCAGTTCTGTTCACCATTCAGCCCTGTGCCTAAGTGAACACCACTACTGTACTATGCTCAAAGTACAGAGGATGTTAATGGATTCGTGACCTTTAAACTCTTCAGTTCAGAGGTTGGCTAGGTTAATCCACTGTGAACATGAGAACATTTACTCCAGTATTAAAATCCCTATAGAATTTCTTAGACATGATTTACACTCCAACAGCCAACAGACTCTGAGACCCCAGCACCCAGCGTCTTAAAGGAGATTCTGTTGAGGCCCCAGCGTCTTAAAGGAGATTCTGTTGAGGCCCCAGCGTCTTAAAGGAGATTCTGTTGAGGCCCCAGCGTCTTAAAGGAGATTCTGTTGAGGCCTCAGCTCCCAGCATCTTAAAGGAGCTCTCTGAGACCTTGTGGTGAACAAAATACCTCTCCTACTGATGCTTAGTGGTTGCCATCTGGGGAATCCTTTTAATTCAACACTTCCTGGACACTTAACCTGTCATCTTCACCCTGTTGTTTCTGTTGTTTCCATGCCACCACAACAGCCTCATTAATTTCCCAGGGATCTAAAGGAGGCCGTAAAATGAGTCAAAGCCCAACTTGTGATGATACTTGCCTCCAATTTACAAAGGAAATGTGATCGAGGAAGAGCGGCCGATTCTCTCCAGGGTAGTTTATTTTAGCCCTCTGTAGCCCGCTTGTTTTATTTACTTTCCATCTAGCCGATCTAGAAATCAAGAATGAGCAATGAGCGGACTGCAGGGTAGAAAAGAATATTATTCTGCAGAAAGTTGCAGGACTAGCCAACTTCTGTAATGCCTGTCTGGAAACGTGGTTTGAGAATCAAAGTGCATTAGAAGAGTTCTGTTATGTTCTGTTTGCGTCTGTCTTTACATGGCTTTCACTTTGAGGATAGGGTTCTTTGTGTAGGCTTGTCTGCTGGCTCACTGTGTCTCCATAAGTCCCAGGAACAGAACAGGTTGACAGCAGGCTGATTACCTGTCCAGTCCCATTCACTCAGCACACTGCAGCCACAGTTTGGCCACGTCATGCATCATAAACTGACACCGAGTGATTACCATGTCATTAGGCCCCTCTCACCGCAGCTCACCGCCACATTGATTTGCTAGCTCCTCTCTCCTAGGGAGTGAACAAATACCTTTCGGAGGCTAGTAAGGAGAAATGGCCTTTCAAGCGCATTTCAAAAGCCATTTGTAAAGATTCATATATTTTACAGGAGAAATCATGTACATATATTGTCTCCCCACAAATATACCTACAGATTAAACTGGAATGATGGTATTCTGAGTATTCGGGCTCCATTCTGTCACATGGTTCCGGCCACATTCTGTCACACGGTTCCGGGTTAAAGTTTGGACAACTACTCATTCAAGGGTTTTTCTTTTTTACTATTTTCTACATTGTAGAATAACAGGAAAGACCCACCTGGCCAACATCCAGTGAAATTGCAGAGTGACAAATTCAAAAACAGAAATACTAATTATAAAAATTCATAAAACATACTATTGTTATACATCGGTTTAAAGATTAACTTCTTGTTAATCCAACCGTTGTCAGATTTCAAAAAGGCTTTACGGCGAAAGCATACCATGCGATTATCTGAGAACAGCGCCCAGCAGACAAATCATTACAAACAGTTACCAACCAAGTAGAAGAGTTAGACAAGTCAAAATAGCGATAAAATGTATCACTTACCTTTGGTCTTCATATGGTTGCACTCGCAGGACTCCCATTTACTCAATAAATGTTTGTTTCGTTCGATAAAGTCCCTCTTTGATAGAATAATTTGTATGTTTAAGATGACTAAAGTGTTGCACCCTGAAACTGTAACTGTGTGAAATGTGTTAGAATCATAAGAATATAATCTGATGTGTGTAAGAATTATAACTAGGGCATTGTACTCTTTTGTAGCTATGCAAGCAGGGAGCAACTATGAGACGAGAAATATGTATGGGCATAGTGGGAAAAATTCTGCCTGCCTAAGCAGGGAGTAGCCTATGATAAACGTGTGTATAAAATGGTTTCGCTCTGCACTTGGAGGGCAGAGCACTCTCTGAGTAAAGGATTGATCTATTGCAGACTGGGACTTTGTCTATTTCTTCATTAACCAGAGCCTTACAACCTCTGGGAATTGGTCAACGCTATAAAATAGTTCAGTTAGAACAATGGGATAAAAATTCTTGACACTCTTTATATCCAAAAACCTCTGTTTTGTTCAGTAATCCACAGGCTCAAAGGTAGTCAAAACAGGCAGATGAAAAATCCTAAAAGTATCAGTAAAGTTCATAGAAGCATGTCAAACAATGTTTATAATCAATCCTCAGGTTGTTTTTAGTCATAATAATCAATATTTCAACCAGACAAAGCTTTGTCAATATAAAAGGAAATCAAGAAAGGCGCGCTCTCGGTCGTGCGCATGGAAAAACCTCTGGGACACTGCAGTGTCCACTCATTCAGTGGTCTTACTCACTCATTTTTCAGAATACAAGCCTGAAACAATCTCTAAAGATTGTTGACATCTAGTGGAAGCCATAGGAAGTGCAATTTGAGTCCTAAGACAATGGAATCTGTATTGGGCAGTCAATGGAAAACTACAAACATTTAAAAAATCCCACTTCCTGGATGGATTTTTCTCAGGATTTCATCTGCCATTTCAGTTCTGTTATACTCATTGACATTATTTTAACAGTTTTAGAAACTTGAGTGTTTTCTATCCAAATCGACTAATTATATGCATATCTTAGCTTCTGGGCCTGAGTAGCAGACAGTTTACTTTGGGCGCGCTTTTCATCCAGAGGTGAAAATAGTGCCCCCTACCCTAGTGAGGTTAACCAGCTTCATGAGGAATGCTTTTCCAAAAGTTTTGAAAGAGTTCCCACACATGCTGAGCACTTGTTGGCTGCTTTAACTTCACTCTGTGGTCCAACTCATCTCACACCATCTCAATTGGCTTGAGGTCGGGTGATTGTGGAGGCTAGGTCATCTGATGCAGCATTCCGTCACTCTCCTTTTTGGTCAAATAGCCCTTACACAGCCTGGAGGAGTGTTTTGGGTTATTGTCCTGTGGAAAACAAATAGTCCCACTAAGCACAAACCAGACGGGATGGTGTATTGATGCAGTATGCTGTGGTAGCCATGCTGATTGTGTGCCTTGAATTCTAAATAAATCAGACTGTCACCAGCAAAGCCGCATCACACCTCCTCCATGCTTCACGGTGGGAACCACACATGCAGAGATCATCCGTTCACCTTCTCTGCGTCTCACAAAGACGCGGCGGTTGGAAGCAAAAATCTAAGAATTGACTCATCAGACCAAAGGACAGATTTCCACCGGTCTAATGTCCATTGCTCGTGATTCTTGACCCAAGCAAGTCTCTTCTTCTTCTCTTCCACTTTAGTAGTGGTTTCTCTGCAGCAATTTATTTAGGCTGTAGCCAGTGGGTTTGGCGACGAGTATGAAGCGAGGGCCAACCAACGAGAGCGAACAGGTCGCAATGGTGGGTAGTGTATGGGGCTTTAGTGACAAAACGGATGGCACTGTGATAGACTGCATCCTGTTTGTTGAGTAGAGTTATCCTTATGAGAGAAATTACAAAAATGTTTGAAAGATATCTGGGTTTTAGGTAACGGAATCACAAGGCAGAAAGCAATATTTCTTAAACTTACAGAAAGTAAAACATTTCTCAAATGAAAAATGTGATATTAGTTTGCTGTGGTGTTTACGTCAACGTTATTGGTTTGATGTATTTCTGATACCTTAAGACGTTGTCTGGTAGATGTTTATCGACAAATCAAAGCCTTTTATTTCTGCCCCCCAAACATTGTGATGGAGTTTGGTTGAAAAATGTATCTATCCTTAATTTCCCCAGAAGATGCACTCTTAGCTTTCATTCTACACCCAGTTTAATATGTTCCTATGAACTTCTCATGTTGATTCTCAGGGGTCCTTTTACATGGAAATACATAAAAGTGGTGGCAGGCAAATTGTTGTATTTAAACATTATTCATGCGGTCAATAGGCCTATAAGCTGCATGTCAATTGTTATTTACTCAAGCCTAATTGGATCCTGCATTTGCAAAAAAAAAAAAAAAATTGGAGCAGGGAGTGGTTTATGCCCAATTAATGCACAGTGTTTGGCTGTGCCCTGTTCCTCATGCAGATCAGAGCTAATAATTTTGAAGCACTCTAATGTTGACTGCCTTGAATTAATGAGCACTGAGCTCAGTGTCACCATGGAGCTTAAATCAGCCAGTATCGCTCTCGCGCGGTATCTCTCTCTGATGCATTGAGCGCACACACACCGTCTCCCTATTCCCTGTACCGTCATAGTGCCTCAGAATCAATTACTGTCCCTCGCCGCCTGTTCCTTCACCACAACCATGCGATGATGCGGTGTCAGATCTGGCTGAAATAGTGACGATCAGTCCATGAGATGATGCGGTGTCAGATCTGGCTGAATTAGTGACGATCAGTCCATGAGATGATGCGGTGTCAGATCTGGCTGAATTAGTGACAATCAGTCCATGAGATGATGCGGTGTCAGATCTGGCTGAATTAGTGACGATCAGTCCATGAGATGATGCGGTGTCTGATCTGGCTGAATTAGTGACGATCAGTCCATGAGATCATGCGGTGTCAGATCTGGCTGAATTAGTGATGATCAGTCCATGATATGACGCGGTGTCAGATCTGGCTGAATTAGTGATTATCAGTCCATGATATGACGCATCATGCGGTGTCAGATCTGGCTGAATTAGTGATTATCAGTCCATGATATGACGCGGTGTCAGATCTGGCTGAATTAGTGAAGATCAGTCCATGAGATGATGCGGTGTCAGATCTGGCTGAATTAGTGACGATCAGTCCATGAGATGATGCGGTGTCAGATCTGGCTGAATTAGTGATTATCAGTCCATGATATGACGCATCATGCGGTGTCAGATCTGGCTGAATTAGTGATTATCAGTCCATGATATGACGCGGTGTCAGATCTGGCTGAATTAGTGAAGATCAGTCCATGAGATGATGCGGTGTCAGATCTGGCTGAATTAGTGACGATCAGTCCATGAGATGATGCGGTGTCAGATCTGGCTGAATTAGTGATGATCAGTCCATGAGATGATGCGGTGTCAGATCTGGCTGAATTAGTGATGATCAGTCCATGAGATGATGCGGTGTCAGATCTGGCTGAATTAGTGAAGATCAGCCCATGAGATGATGCGGTGTCAGATCTGGCTGAATTAGTGACGATCAGTCCATGAGATGATGTGGTGTCAGATCTGTGTGGCAAGAGAAGAGCGGGAGTGAGGAGAGGGAGACCAGAGAAGGGAGAGTACTTAACACAGTCTCTCGCTCCTTCTCTGACCGCCAGTGGTTGGGATTGAAGCAGTTCAATGCCTTCCTGTCTGCTAATCATGGTGGTGGAGCAGAGGGAGGAAGGAGAGAGAGAGGGGCCAAGTCCACACAACAACCACCCTTTGACTAATCAAGGCATCAGTTTACATCAAGGCCTTACTGGCATTCCTCGATGTCTCCCATGCGTTGAGACGCACTTCCTCTCTGTGGCATCCCCTCCCACACAGTATCTGCTGCTGTATACAGAGCTTTTTAAGTGATGTGTCTCGTGTCTTCCCCCTTCTCTCTTGCAGATGGAATCTCCTGTCTCCACACCGGCCCCTCCCGCCCTCCACCTCCTGGCCGCCGTAGGCGACAACATCGCGTCCCCGTGCGAGCAGATAATGGTGCGCACGCGCTCGGTGGCGTCCAACACATCAGACGCGTCCCTGGCCACGGAGCCCGATTGCCTTGGTCCCTGCGAGCCCGGGACTAGCGTCAACCTGGAGGGCATTGTGTGGCAAGAGACCGAAGACGGTGAGTAGGCTAACATTAGCCACTGCATAGCTGGTGTTCCTTTTGAACAGACAGAACAGCTGTGTTGTATTGGGCCTCAACATGTTTTGTTCAGTCTGGGCCTTGAAGATAACAGAAAGCACTTGTTTTACTCTGCACACGGGTAAAGACGCACATGTGCATCACCTCTAACATTGGCTCATTCAAGCCTTCCACTGAAGTCAAAGTTCAAGGTCTGTTGTTATTATTGTCCCACTAGCTTTCTCAGGAATTTGCCTAAAGGTTCATGTTATGCTGCAAAGACTGACCTATTGAAGGTCTCCTGACTCAAACCATGACTGGTGAAGCTGCTTTCAGTCAATGAAATCACACAACTGTGGGCGGGTTTGGCCTCCTTACATTCCATGTTACACAATTCGGCCAATTTAAGCAGTAGTTGGCACTTGGCAGGTAGATGGGATCTTCTTGGATAGAAAGATGGGCAGTTCCTGGATGGCCTTAATGATTTATTAATATCCATACTCAACAGAACCCCTGGCTACATAAAGCCAGACTTCTCTTCAACTCTGCCTGATGGGTAGTAGGCCATTGGCAACTCTCCCACAATGTCGGTCTGAGTGAAATGCTACTTCTTTGATCACACACATGCAATACATTAATTTCATTTGAAATGTGTATCACCAGCAGACCCAGTTTACAGGGCCTGAATAACTTCCCCTAATCTTCTGTCACACATGCAAAATAATGCAAACACCTAATCTTCAAAGCGGTGCATGTTCAATCGCTCGGTAGGCATGCTGGGTACAAATCGCCCACACAGCCACAGTCAGTGCGCCCTTCGATGCGCTTGTTCTGAGCCACTGAATATAAAGGCCGCCGCCTCAACATTCCCAGTCCTCCATGGCGGCTCCAGCCGTGGGCACTGGGTCTTATTCATCCCAGTCCTCCATGGCGGCTCCAGCCTCAGGGAGAGCACACAGACAGCTGCCCCCTGACTCGGTCTCCCAGCAAGGGAAGGGAAAGCGACTGCCGGGTCAGGGAGGTTGTTGGGAAGACGAGGAGGAAGCTCCAGACAAGGTTACAACATCTGTTAGTGACATGTCTGTAGCTGCAAGCCAGCACCTACTATGAGTGCTGTTTGGTTCGCTCTCCCTGGGTGCTGTTTCAAATCCAATTGATTTGTCACATACACATGGTTATAAGATGTTAATGCGAGTGTAGCGAAATGCTTGTGCTTCTAGTTCCGACAATGCAGTAATAACCAACAAGTAATCTAACCTAACAATTCCAAAACTACTACCTTATACACACAAGTGTAAAGGGATAAAGAATATGTACATAAAGATATATGAATGAGTGATGGTACAGAACACCATAGGCAAGATGCAGTAGATGGTATCGAGTACAGTATATACATATGAGATGAGTAATGTAGGGTATGTAAACAAAGTGGCATAGTTTAGTGGCTGGTGATATATGTATTAAATAAAGATGCAGTAGTAGTACTGGCCTCGCCTTCTGGATGGTAGCGGGGTGAACAGGCAGTGGCTCGGGTGGTTGTTGCCCTTGATTTTCTTTATGGCCTTCCTGTGACATTGGGTGGTGTAGGTGTCCTGGAGGGCAGGTAGTTTGCCCCCGGGGATGCGTTGTGCAGACCTTACTACCCTCTGGAGAGCCTTACGGTTGTGGGTGGAGCAGTTGCCGTACCAGGCGGTGATACAGCCCGACAGGATGCTCTCGATTGTGCATCTGTAGAAGTTTGAGTGCTTTTGGTGACAACCCAAATTTCTTCAGCCTCCTGAGGTTGAAGAGGTGCTGCTGCGCCTTCTTCACAACGCTGTCTGTGTGGGTGGACCAATTCAGTTTGTCCGTGACGTGTACGCCGAGGAACTTAAAACTGGCTACCCTCTCCACTACTGTCCCGTCGATGTGGATAGGGGGCTGCTCCCTCTGCTGTTTCCTGAAGTCTACAATCATCTCCTTTGTTTTGTTGACGTTGAGTGTGAGGTTATTTTCCTGACACCACACTCCGAGGGGCCTCACCTCCCTGTAGGCCGTCTCGTCGTTGTTGGTAATCAAGCCTACCACTGTAGTGTCGTCCACAAACTTGATGATTGAGTTGGAGGCGTGCATGGCCACGCAGTCGTGGGTGAACAGGGAGTACAGGAGAGGGCTCAGAAAGCACCCTTGTGGGGCCCCAGTGTTGAGGATCAGCGGGGTGGAGATGTTGTTACCTACCGTCACCACCTGGAGGCGGCCCGTCAGGAAGTCCAATACCCAATTGCACAGGGCGTGGTCGAGACCCAGGATGACGAGCTTGGAGGGCACTATGGTGTTAAATGCCGAGCTGTAGTCGATGAACAGCATTCTCACATAGGTATTCCTCTTGTCCAGATGGGTTAGGGCAGTGTGCAGTGTGGTTGAGATTGCGTCGTCTGAGGACCTATTTGGGCGGTTAAGCAAATTGGAGTGGGTCTAGGGGGTAGGGTGGAGGTGATATGGTCCTTGACTAGTCTCTCAAAGCAGAGGTAGTCGTTTAGCTCAGTTACCTTAGTTTTCTTTGTCTCCCTGGGTGCTGTTTGGTTCCCTCTCCCTGGGTGCTGTTTGGTAGTGGTTGATAGAACCCAGTGTGTTAATGGGATTCCACACTGCTGGGCTCAGGGTGGAGGTTGCAGGGGGTCAGTGGTTTCAGAGCGGGGAGGAGGTGGAAGGGGGTCAGTAGTTTCAGAGCAGGGAGGAGGTGGGAGGGGGTCAGTAGTTTCAGAGCAGGGAGGAGGTGGGAGGGGGTCAGTGGTTTCAGAGCAGGGAGGAGGTGGGAGGGGGTCAGTAGTTTCAGAGCAGGGAGGAGGTGGGAGGGGGTCAGTGGTTTCAGAGCAGGGAGGAGGTGGAAGGGGGTCAGTAGTTTCAGAGCAGGGAGGAGGTGGGAGGGGGTCAGTGGTTTCAGAGCAGGGAGGAGGTGGGAGGGGGTTAGTGGTTTCAGAGCGGGGAGGAGGTGGGAGGGGGTCAGTAGTTTCAGAGCAGGGAAGAGGTGGGAGGGGGTCAGTGGTTTCAGAGAAGGTGGGAGGTCGGTGGTTTCAGAGCAGGGAGGGGGTCAGTTGTTTTACAGCAGGGAGGAGGTGGGAGGGGGTCAGTGGTTTCAGAGGTGGGAGGAGGTGGGAGGTGGTTTTAAAGCAGGGAGGAGGTGGGAGGGGGTCAGTGGTTTCAGAGGTGGGGGAGGTGGTTTTAAAGCAGGGAGGGGTCAGTAATTTCAGAGCAGGGAGAAGGTGGGAGGGGGTCAGTGGTTTCAGAGCAGGGAGGTGGTCAGTGGTTTCAGAGCAGGGAGGAGGTGGGGGGGTCAGTGGTTTCAGAATGGGGGATTGGGAGAAGCACTCTGTTCCGCAGGTGGAGACTGTTATGGTCCCCGGTGCTGGAGAAACATTTGGGGTTGCCAGAGTGCATATCCCCTCGCTTTGAAGCCAGTGTTTTGTCTCTCTGAAGTGGACAGATCTATATCTCAGTGACACCCTGTGTGGGTGGACAGTGGAACAAACAAGAGGTCACATGGGTAAAAGCACTTTAAACCCCCATAGCTTGTAGCTTGTAACACATCTCTACATTTTTCTTGTGTTTCTTATTATTTTATTTTTTCACCTTTTATTTAGTCAGGTAAGAACAAATGTTATTTTATAATGGCATAGATTATCCTATGCTAGTTTTATCCACAGTTGAACAACAACCTACTGGCTAGGGTTTAATCGGAGCCCAGTTACTCAGTTCCTTTTCAAGGCTCTATGTTCCCCTTCTCCCCCGAGAGACTTTAAAACAGACAACTTAACACATGGGAACCAAATGAGTAAACCAAGGCATGAGCAGAGCAACGCTACGCAGAGCCCCAGAGCCAATCAGAGAACAGTGTGATTAGCCGTGATGTTAAGCAGTTCTGCCTCCTGCATGGCAACTCTTACATGGAGCTGCTCAGGCATGCAGTGTGGCGAGCATGTAGCTTGTTTAGCATGCCGCACAACAGCTGCATTTTCACCTCTGCCTTTTGCCCTTGTGGGAGTCAATGAACAACAGAAACCAGTTAAACGTCTGCACCTCACCGGAATGAAGAGCGCCAGAGGAAGGAATGGTGGTTGAGGTGGGGGGAGGGAAAAAGAAGAATCTAGTTCCCAAAAAAACATGCCCTGCTGGATTCACCTTTCCCCCAGGCTTCTGATATTATGTCTAGTCTCAGCATGAATGATTTATCCTACATAATTTCCACTTAAAGGTAACAACCTAGATAGATTTGACCTCAAAATGGCCACCTTTTAAAGGTAAGTTATGCATCCGTATGTGAATCAATGAGCTTTTCACCCATGTCAAGGAGCTGGTGCAGTCTCCACTCTCTCTGACACATTCAACCCTGAACATGACAGAGGCGAAAAGAGAGAAGGAGAGTCTGGCATGGATGTGTTTGAGTCGGATGGCTTGAAGACCAAGGGAGGAGCAGGAATGGTATTTTAAGGCTGAGCTCTGACACACATCCCTCAGCGTGGATATGGTGACAGGCTAGGGTCTCCTCTGCAGTGCCCTGGGCCAACCCTCCGACACACATCCCTTAGAGTGGATATGGTGACAGACTAGGGTCTCATCTGGACCAACCCTCCGACACACATCCCTCAGTGTGGATATGGTGACAGGCTAGGGTCTCCTCTGGACCAACCCTCCGACACACATCCCTCAGCGTGGATATGATGACAGGCTAGGGTCTCCTCTGGGCCAACCCTCCGACACACATCC
>NC_060177.1:9147570-9174604 GCF_021184085.1 Oncorhynchus gorbuscha
TCCACACCATTTTTCTCAGTTCCCTCTTATCTCCACGGTCCCTTGATGAACCAGGCTGTCATGGCAACATGGCTGGTGTGAGCAAAGTACTTTAACCCCCACAGGGACACGTAGAGGTTTACAAACCTTATTAGCAGGCATATTTACATCAGTCGCTCGCTGTGTGTGTGCACAGTGATAATTACCTCAGCTGATTGTACGGCGCATATGAACGATTGAGCTTTTTCTCCGTGCTTTTTGCAGGATTATTAAAGTAATTTACAGAACCTTTTCTCTAAACCTAAACATTAAATAAAACCGTTTGGTGAATGATTGACATGTGTTCAACCTTCTCTTACTTCAGTGACATGATGCAATGATCGATAATTTGGCTTAGCTGCATTTGTAGCAGTTAATGAGATTGTAACAAACTCATATTAGCTCTGAACCTTAAAGGGGCTAAACAAGTGGCGGTGTGACCAGTTTGTTGTTCAACTGCATATCAAATGAAATCCAATTTGATTTGTCACATGCCCCGAATACAACCAGTGAGGAGCTTACGTGAAATGCTTTCTTACAAGCCCTTAACCTGCAGTTCAGGAAATAGACTTAAGTAAGATTTACAACGAATAAAAAGTAACACAATAAAATAACCATAACAAGGCTGTATTTTTATTTTTACTTGTATTTAACCAGGCAAGTCAGTTAAGAACAAATTCTTATTTTCAATGACGGCCTAGGAACAGTGGGTTTAAATTCCTGTTCAGGGGCAGAACGACAGATTTGTACCTTGTCGGCTTGGGGGTTTGAACTGGCAACCTTCTGCTCACTAGTCCAATGCTCTAACCACTAGGCTACCCTGCCGCCCCAGCAGTGATGTATACAGGGGGTACCGGTACCAAGTCAATTTGTGAGGGTACAGGTTAGTGAAAGTGACTATGCATAGATAATAAACAGCGAGAAGGAGCATTGTAAAAATAAAGGTGGTGGGGGGTGTAAATAAAATAATCAGTTACCCTCTGTAGCGTCTTAGCGGTATGCCGAGCAGTTGCCATACCAGGCGGGGATGCAACCAGTCAGGATGCTCTCGATGGTTCAGCTGTTGAACTTCTTGAGGATCTGGGGACCCATGCCAAATCTTTTCAGTCTCCTGAGGGGGAGAAAGGCTTTGTCGTGCCCTCTTCACAACTGTTTTGGTGTGTTTGGACTACGATAGTTTGTTGGTCATGTGGACACCAAGGAACTTAACTATCGACCCGCTCCACTACCACAATGTCAATGGGGGCCTTTTTGGCTCTCCTTTTCCTGTAGTCCACAATCTGCTCCTTTGTCTTGCTCACATTGAGATGAGAGGTTGTTGTCCTGAATACACACTGCCAGGTCTCTGACCTCCTGCCTACAGGCTGTCTAATCGTTGTCTGTGATCAGGCCTATCACAGTTATCGTCAGCCAACTTAATGATGTTGTTGGAGTCGTGTTTGGCCACGCAGTCGTGGGTGAGCAGGGAGTACAGGAGGGGACTAAGCATGCACCCCATGTTGAGGATCAGCGTGGCAGATGTGGTGTTGCCTACCCTTACAAAACTGTGGACGGCCCATCAGGAAGTTCAGGATCCAGTTGCAGAGGGAGGTGTTTTTGTCCCAGGGTCCTTAGTTTAGTGATGAGATTAGAGGGCACTATGGTGTTGAACGCTGGGCTGTAGTCTATGAACAGCATTCTCACATAGGTGTTCCTTTTGTCCAGGTGGGAAAGGGCAGTGTGGAGTGCGTTTGAGATTGCGTCATCTGTGGAGCGGTTGGGACGGTATGTGAATTGGAGCGGGTCTTGGGTTTCCGGGATGATGGTACTGTGAGCTATGACCAGCCTTTCGAAGCACTTCATGGCCACCGATGTGAGTGCTTAGTCATTTAGGCATGTTACCTTCGTTTTCTTGGCCACAGGGACTGTGACGGTCTGCTTGAAACGTGTAGTTATTAGATTCGGTGAGGGAGAGGTTGAAATATCAGAATGCCCCTTTGATTGGAATGGTCAGAGTGAAGGCCAAAGCCATTTTGATCCATGTGGAGCAGGAGAAATCTGAGGTACCTAAAGAACTTCGATTAGCTTTAAACCTTCATAGTCGCAGTCGGAGACGGAGAATGCTGAGAAGCGGTTAAAGGCGTGTTGAGTAGTAGAGGTTCAAAGGTCGGCCGTGTCCCTGTGGCCAGCAGGCTTGACCAGCTGCAGGGGAGCTGATTATAGAGCTCCCAGTAACCTAATGAAACATGTCAGTGGGGACCTGGGAGCCGCTGACCCATGCATCCAGGAGCAACCTCCTGACTGATATTCTCTGTCATTAGAGTCTTATCCATTAGTAGTGTACAAGAACCAAGGAGTCCAGTGGTGGAGGGTTTAGGGACAGGGACACTATTTGTTGCTCAGTGGAAATGAGAGGTGAAATACAGGCCAATCGTTCTCATTAATGTTGGTTTCAATCACTTGGCTCAGGCGACCCTAATGAGGTTGATGGAAAGGGGGGAGTGAGGTGGGGAGGGGGAGAAGGGGGAGGGTGGACCACTGGTGTCTCTGCCTGCTTCCCCCACTGAACTCGCATTTGAAAGGGTTGGCCTTGTTTTTTTAACTGACCCAGTCTGGTCCCTTTACTGCGAACAAGTCCAGAGACGACACTGAGAGACCACAAACACACGTCTTCCCGATAATCAGCTACAAACACCTTCAGCCTGTCCGTTTAACTGCCTTCTGAACGGTTGAAATGATCTGCTTCATTTGTTATGTCCTGATATTGGGATTTTGGCAAGGAGTACATTGGTGATTATTAAGTTATGTTGACATATGTACACCAACACGGCTACAATAAACCCCTCTCCTAACCTGATTAGCTGTACAGTTTAGCAGATAGTATTTCGATCAACATTTTTTGTTGCTTTTAATATGTATTAACATGCGCATACACATTCTGCCAATATTGGAGCACAACAGTCACTGAGTGAGTTAAATGCTGACAAAATGCCAAAGACAACATAGCTGTTCAGTTGCTTTTTCCTATTCAGACAGTATTGGCTGCCAGTATCATTTTGCATTAGCTTGTCTGTCGAGAGGGTGGGGGCAGGGTGATAAAGGTGCTGGATAAGCCCTCTAACGTCACGTCACGCAAGGCCAAACTCAATGGCCTGGCCGGCCCATCACAATGCTTTCCAGTTGGTGCCAGTTGAAAGAGCGAGGGCTGGGGGTGAGCACTAGTGTTTACCATCTGGACTGGAGTAGGACGGGGCCAGTGGCCAAGTGTCACCAGGTTCCTGTAAACGTATGTAGAAATGCCTTATACGCTCACCAACTGGCAACCACTTTCAGTGCCAGAGGCAGTCCTGCAGTAGAAAGACAGACTAGACCTGCGCTAGGTTAGATGGAGGGGAGAGGGTTCGACACAGGAAAGGGAGAGGGGGGAGGTTTCCTGAGCTAATAAAATACGTGCAGGAATGGAAGCTGCCAGCCAGCATTCTTGTGCTATTAGACAAGTTACTTCACTGCAGACTCTAGTTTCTACTGCAGTGCTGAGACGGCATCCTGAGGTCACCGGGCGGTGGGCTATGGGGTAATACATCTAGGCTGTTTTTAAACCGGGAGACAACTTGCTGTCGTCTGCAACCCTATGCTTTTTTTGTAGGTGTTTTTATTATTGAATTTGCCAACTAAAAAAAATGATCACCTGTCATAAATTCTCATCAGCTTTAGATCATATTATGATCAGCCTTAAACAGTTATGTTTTTATTTTATGTGTGGTCATTGACGAGTAACAAAGTTATGGACTACAGAGCCACATCACTAAAGCAAAGGCCTCATATGTGTTTTTCCCTGTAGTAGCACCATCTTTTTCTCACTGGGAAGTCTGATGCTTGGTAGCAAAGTCAAAACGGAGGACAGAAAATAATTTTACATACAAATAAGAAAACTATCGGTGCTACCGATAGTGGTCATATAGAACCTACAACATTATAATAGACAGTGGTCATATAGAACCTACAACATTATAATAGACAGTGGTCATATAGAACCTACAACATTATAATAGACAGTGGTCATATAGAACCTACAACATTATAATAGACAGTGGTCATATAGAACCTACAACATTATAATAGACAGTGGTCATATAGAACCTACAACATTATAATAGACAGTGGTCATATAGAACCTACAACATTATAATAGACAGTGGTCATATAGAACCTACAACATTATAATAGACAGTGGTCATATAGAACCTACAACATTATAATAGACAGTGGTCATATAGAACCTACAACATTATAATAGACAGTGGTCATATAGAACCTACAACATTATAATAGACAGTGGTCATATAGAACCTACAACATTATAATAGACAGTGGTCAGGTTTTCTTCCTAGGTTTTGGCCTTTCTAGAGTTTTTTGCTTTTCCATTGTTTGCTGTTTGGGGTTTTGGCTGGGTTTCTGTACAGCACTTTGAGATATCTAGAACCTACAACATTATAATAGACAGTGGTCATATAGAACCTACAACATTATAATAGACAGTGGTCATATAGAACCTACAACATTATAATAGACGTCGGTCATATAGAACCTACAACATTATAATAGACGTCGGTCATATAGAACCTACAACATTATAATAGACAGTGGTCATATAGAACCTACAACATTATAATAGACAGTGGTCATATAGAACCTACAACATTATAATAGACAGCAGTAATGGAGAACTGACAACATTATAATAGACAGCAGTAATGGAGAACTGACAACATTATAATAGACAGCAGTAATGGAGAACTGACAACATTATAATAGACGACAGTAATGGAGAACTGACAACATTATAATAGACAACAGGAATGGAGAACTGACAACATTATAATAGACAGCAGTAATGGAGAACTGACAACATAACGCCAGGGTAGTGGGTTCGATTCCCGGGACCACCCATACGTAGAATGTATGCACACATGACTGTAAGTCGCTTTGGATAAAAGCGTCTGCTAAATGGCATATATTATTATAATAGACAACAGTAATGGAGAACTGACGACAGTAATGGAGAACTGTCAACATTATAATAGACAACAGTAATGGAGAACTGACGACAGTAATGGAGAACTGACAACATTATAATAGACAGCAGTAATGGAGAACTGACAACATTATAATAGACAGCAGTAATGTAGAACTGACAACATTATAATAGACAGCAGTAATGTAGAACTGACAACATTATAATAGACAGCAGTAATGGAGGACTGACAACATTATAATACACAGCAGTAATGGAGAACTGACAACATTATAATAGACAGCAGTAATGGAGAACTGACGACAGTAATGGAGAACTGACAACATTATAATAGACAACAGTAATGGAGAACTGACAACATTATAATAGACAGCAGTAATGGAGAACTGACGACAGTAATGGAGAACTGACAACATTATAATAACATTATAATAGAACTGACAACATTATAATAGACAGCAGTAATGGAGAACTGACGACAGTAATGGAGAACTGACAACATTATAATAGACAACAGTAATGGAGAACTGACAACATTATAATAGACAGCAGTAATGGAGAACTGACAACATTATAATAGACAGCAGTAATGGAGAACTGTCAACATTATAATAGACAGCAGTAATGTAGAACTGACAACATTATAATAGACAGCAGTAATGGAGAACTGACAACATTATAATAGACAGCAGTAATGGAGAACTGACAACATTATAATAGACAGCAGTAATGGAGAACTGACAACATTATAATAGACAGCAGTAATGGAGAACTGACAACATTATAATAGACAGCAGTAATGGAGAACTGACAACATTATAATAGACAGCAGTAATGGAGAACTGACAACATTATAATAGACAGCAGTAATGGAGAACTGACAACATTATAATAGACAGCAGTAATGGAGAACTGTCAACATTATAATAGACAGCAGTAATGTAGAACTGACAACATTATAATAGACAGCAGTAATGGAGAACTGACAACATTATAATAGACAACAGTAATGTAGAACCGACAACATTATAATAGACAGCAGTAATGGAGAACTGACAACATTATAATAGACAGCAGTAATGGAGAACTGACAACATTATAATAGACAGCAGTAATGGAGAACTGACAACATTATAATAGACAGCAGTAATGGAGAACTGACAACATTATAATAGACAGCAGTAATGGAGAACTGACAACATTATAATAGACAGCAGTAATGGAGAACTGACAACATTATAATAGACAGCAGTAATGGAGAACTGACAACATTATAATAGACAGCAGTAATGGAGAACTGACAACATTATAATAGACAGCAGTAATGGAGAACTGACAACATTATAATAGACAGCAGTAATGTAGAACTGACAACATTATAATAGACAGCAGTAATGGAGAACTGACAACATTATAATAGACAGCAGTAATGGAGAACTGACAACATTATAATAGACAGCAGTAATGGAGAACTGACAACATTATAATAGACAGCAGTAATGGAGAACTGACAACATTATAATAGACAGCAGTAATGTAGAACCGACAACATTATAATAGACAGCAGTAATGGAGAACTGACAACATTATAATAGGGGTTCTGCTTTGAGTGTATGCCCAGGAACCCCTGTCTGATCTATTTAAATGGGAGCTGTTGCGGAAGCCCCGGTTAGTTGAGGTGGCCCCGGTTAGTTGAGGTGGCCCCGGTTAATTGAAGAATACAACGTGAGGTCATTCTTAATGATGGAGCAACTGTTAAATTCTGTCTTGGCACTATGGTGTGAATGTGAGATCATTAATCCAGATGATGTATAGTAGTCTCGTTACTCTTATGAATGACTAATTAAGACTTGTGTTCTTTTCCCACAGGTATGCTGGTGGTGAATGTGACCTGGAGGAACAAGAGCTACGTCGGCACCCTGTTGGACTGTACTCGACATGATTGGGCACCTCCCAGGTAAGCACGTCTCCATACATTATCACCCTGTTGGACTGTACTCGACATGATTGGGCACCTCCCAGGTAAGCACGTCTCCATACATTATCACCCTGTTGGACTGTACTCGACATGATTGGGCACCTCCCAGGTAAGCACGTCTCCATACATTATCACCCTGTTGGACTGTACTCGACATGATTGGGCACCTCCCAGGTAAGCACGTCTCCATACATTATCACCCTGTTGGACTGTACTCGACATGATTGGGCACCTCCCAGGTAAGCACGTCTTCATTCATTATCACCCTGTTGGACTGTACTCAACATGATTGGGCACCTCCCAGGTAAGCACGTCTTCATTCATTATCACCCTGTTGGACTGTACTCAACATGATTGGGCACCTCCCAGGTAAGCACATCTTCATTCATTATCACCCTGTTGGACTGTACTCAACATGATTGGGCACCTCCCAGGTAAGCACGTCTTCATTCATTATCACCCTGTTGGACTGTACTCAACATGATTGGGCACCTCCCAGGTAAGCACGTCTTCATTCATTATCACCCTGTTGGACTGTACTCAACATGATTGGGCACCTCCCAGGTAAGCACGTCTCCATACATTATCACCCTGTTGGACTGTACTCGACATGATTGGGCACCTCCCAGGTAAGCACGTCTCCATACATTATCACCCTGTTGGACTGTACTCGACATGATTGGGCACCTCTCAGGTAAGCACGTCTCCATACATTATCTCCACTGTTATTCCAGACGGTTCACATTTTGGTACTTTGTCTTTCATTAACTGGATTCAACTGAACATTTTGAAATAAGGTATTGACGTTAGGCTTCCGTATACTGAATTGTATTTGAAAAATGGTCGCTGGCCTGTAATCTTTACACAGTATCATAAGTCCTGTAGTTAGTAGTGTTTGATGTCAAATAAGAGCATTACCAGGGACCATCAAACATCAGATACTCCATTTAAAAAAATCATTTACCCTTCCAGCACTCGGTTTCTCACCTTTCCTTGCATAAAGAGGGAACTCCGATAGGAATCTACCAATCTGCCATCTATATCACGCTAGCTGTTGGATATTAGTCCTCACCTCTGTCTCTAGGGGGCCAGCAGTGCTTGTCTATCCACTGTAGTCTTTTAACTTGGGCTCGGAGATACATTCTGCAAACTGCTGACGTCCCGAGAGGAAGTGATAGAAATAGAATCCTCCAACAAGCCAGATTGCCGGATCCAATTATTGAGCTAATAGCTTTTCCCAACACTGTATCACATTCTCCACTGTCGTGGTGGGACCACACCGCCTATCAGCAGCATTGTCTCAGCACTGGCTCATTTTCTCATGCTCTTTTTTTTCCTACACGAGATATCTTCATTCCTGGAGTCCCCATCTCATTTAACTACCGCAGAGAGTTTAGCTTACATTTTTTGATAGACCATACCACTCAAGCGCTGCACATCCACGGCCAACTTGAGTCACTCTCAAAACAGTGACAGACTGGCTTTCAGAATTGCATTGTAGCTGGGCTTACTGTGATAGTTTGATTGAAGGCTCTCAGCAAAGTAACAGCTCAACAAACTTTCAGGAAACCAAATCCGCAGGCTCTCCAGCTCCACGATGAGTAATGACTAATGAGTCTGAATTCCTCAATCTCCGAGGGCCTACGGATTTACTCTCATCCCCTGCTGCTGGTGAAATAGTTTGGAGTGATTGGAGGGGGAAGTTATGAGTCATCCCAGGCCCTGGTGTCTTTGTCACGGACTGTTAACCTTCACTGCTGGGATAATTACATTATTATCATAGAGACATGGGGGCCCAACTCTATTTTAGGGATGTGAATTATGCTACTTATGATTTACCAGGCAGGTAGGTACACTGCATGACCAAAAGTATGTGGACACCTGCTCGTCGAACATATCATTCCAAAATCATGGGCATTAAGAGTTGGTCCCCCCCCGTTGCTGCTATAAAAGCTTTCCACTAGATGTTGGAACAATGCTGCGGGGACTTGCTTCCATTCAGCCACAAGCATTAGTGAAGTCTGGCACTGATGTTGGGCGATTAGGCCTGGCTCGCGGTAGCATTCCAATTCATCCCAAAGGTGGTCGATGGGGTTAAGGTCAGGGCTCTGTGTAGGCCAGTCAAGTTCTTCCACACCAATCGACAAACCATTTCTGTATGGACCTCGCTTTGTGCACAGGAGCATTGTCATGCTGAAACAGAAAAGGGCCTTCCCCAAGCTGTCATTGTATGCTGTTGCTTTACAGTTGGCACTATGCATTGGGGCACAGGTAGCGTTCTCCTGGCATCCGCCAAACCCAGATTTGTCCGTTGGACTGCCAGATGGTGATGCGTTATTCATCACTCCAGAGAGCGCATTTCCATTGCTCCGGAGTCCAATGGCGGCAAGCTTTATACCACTCCAGCCGACGGTTGCCATTGCGCATGTTGATCTTAGGCTTGTGTGGAAACCCATTTCATGAAGCTCCCGACGAACCGTACTTGTGCTGACGTTGCATCAAGGCAGTTTGGAACTTGTTAGTGAGTGTTGCAACAGAGGACAGATGATTTTTATGCACTTCAGCACTTGGCAGCCCTGTTCTGTGAACTTGTGTGGCCTACCAGTTCACGGCTTAGCCGTTGTTGCTTCTAAACGTTTCCACTTCACAATAACAGCACTTACAGTTGACCGGGGTAGCTTTAGCAGGGCAGAAATTTGACGAACTGACTTGGTATCCCATGACGGTGCCACATTGATAATCACTGAGCTCTTCAGTAAGGCCATTCTACTGACAATTTTTGTCTATGGAGATTGCATGCTTTCCTGAGATTGCATGGCTGTGTGCTCGATGTTACACACCTGTCAGCAACGGGTTTGGAGGAAATAGCCAAATCCACTCATTTAAAGGGGTTTCCACATACCTTTTGTGTGTATATAGTGTAGATGTTCACCCTCTTCCTTCTGCAACTAATGTTCACTCTTTATTTGGACAAAACAAAAGACAGAAAAGGAATTCCACCCCATAAGTTGTGTGTAAAGCTTGCTGATATACAGACACAGTTTATTGCTGTCTTATCTAGAAATGTAGAATTTCAGCAAATCATTAACCAGGTTTCCTTCCAACCATTTCATGTGAATGAATTAACTGATGCATGAAAACAGTCACAGCTGGGCTGATGGAAACAGGATATGCCGATACAATTTTTTAAATGGTGACAGACTATTTTGTTTGACATGGTGGGATCTTTTTGTGTCGGGGAAATTGATTATGTGAGAAATGGAGGTCGAAACGCCTTTTATGCGCAAATATTGATGTAATTAACCATCATATTGAAATAAACGTATGTTGTGTGGTCCTCCCACTACGACTCAGGAAAGCATGCAGTTTATTAGGCTACAGATGAAATAAGTTATGACGAACTTCACAGGGTGGTGAAAGTGCACAGTGATGAGCTTGATGCTCCTTTCTAATAAATATAGAGGGTCTTATTCTGGTGACATGATGATCGATGCTTTGCTGCCATTTGACAAATACAAATAATATTGCTCTTCTCCATAATAATCTCATAAGGCATGTAGCCTACCCACACTGTATCGGCCAGCTGTTGGGTAAAGTGCACGTGCCAAGATCAGAGTGGGCACCCTGCTCTAAAACCAATAGGTTTTGTGACAAAATATATGTTTATGTGCACTATGTCATCACACACAGCCTTTTATCCACAACAAGTTCATTTGATGGAAACCCATCTCTGGTGGAAAATGCACATATTGTGTTATGCAGATTGGATAGAAACCTAGCTATTTAGTGTAATTTGTATTCTGCCTACATTTATCAGTCAACCTTTTTAAATTACGTTTGTTTTTGGCATGCGTAATGTAGGCATGCGTAATGTAATTTGCTAACATCTACGTCCTCTTGTCCCCTCAGGTTCTGTGAGTCTCCCACCAGTGACTTGGAGATGAGGAATGGCCGGGGCCGGGGCAAGAGGATGAGACCAACAGCAACACACCCGTCAACGAGAACAGCAACTCGTCGGACAACAAGGGCAGCGGCACCAGCAAGACACGTGCCGCCAACAACAACAGTAAGGGCCGGCGGGGCAGCCAGACGTCGTCGGAGCGCCGCACGCCACCCAACAGCAACACAGAGGACGTCAAGGCCAGCCCCTCATCGGCCAGCAAGCGCAAGTCCAAACCTGCCTCAGACATGGAGCCCAACTCCAGCTCTGAGGACACCAAAGGCAACAAGCGCATGCGCACCAACTCCAACAGCGGAGTAGGAGGGGCGCTTCCCCCTGTCCTTCCCCCTATCCCCTCAATTAAAACTGAGCCCCAGCCCCCGACACTCGACCGCAACTGTCCCTCGCCGGTCCTCATCGACTGCCCGCACCCCGGCTGCAACAAGAAGTACAAGCACATCAACGGCCTCAAGTACCACCAGGCACGCGCACACAACGACGACGACGACATCAAGCTGGACCTGGATGGGGACAGTGAGTACGGGGAGGACTCCACGCTTCATCCTGAGCCGGGAACTGCAACGGGGCCTCCAGTTCTCACAAAGGCTGCCTGTCTCCCGCACGGTCTGTCACCCCCAAAGGAAGGGGCTTTGACTGCCAGAGTCCGTCTCCTTCCCCGGGCAAGTTTGGTTCCAAACAGAGTAAAAGAAAGGTGGCGACGCTGACCCTGAAGCAAGCGGCATACCAATGGAAGGCTGTGACGACGGACCCTGTCTCACCGACGAGGCCAGCAACGACGGCATGGAAAAGTCCAAGTCCCAGAAAAAGTCCAAGACCGACAAACTATCTCAGAAGAACATGAAGTCATCGTCCCGGCCTGTACCCCCAGGGAGCGTAGCTTCCCAGCAGCTCTACTCCCTACAGGCCGCCTCTTTCCCTGCCGGGGGCAACCCCAATGCTTCTCTAGGGATCCCGCCTATGATACAGGGCATCCCCAAAAGCCCCCAGATGAAGGGCACCCAGCCCACCAAACCCCCCGCCGCGATGGGAGACCCTGCCACGCTGAACCCTGCCGCTGAACCCTGCTTCCAGTGCCTCAAAAGAAAAGAAGAAGAAGGAGAAGAAGAAGAGAGACAGCAGGAAGGAGGCAGAGAGCCCCAAGCCTCCGGGGAAAGGGGGGAAACCAGAAGAGGGCAAGAGTCCCTACTCTGAGTCCTCAGAGCCAGGAAAAGGTGACGGGCTACTTAACGGCTCCTCGGACCCCCACCAGAGCCGTCTTGCCAGCATTAAGGCAGAGGCGGATAAGATCTACAGCTTCACCGACAACACCCCCAGTCTGTCCATAGGGGTGGCCAGCCGGATAGAGGGCTCGGGAATGCCTCAGCCACTCACGCCCCTCCACGTGGTCACCCAGAATGGTGGCGGAGCCGCCGACAACTCCTCGGTCAAGACCAACAGCCCGGCGTACTCGGACATCTCGGACGCAGGGGAGGACGGCGAGGGGCAGACTTGTGGAGGGGTGAAGATCAAGGTGGAGGACCAAGGTATCAGAGAAGGAGCAAAGAAAGCCTTGTTTCCCAGCCAGGCGCCCAACAAGGAGTCTCCGTACTATGCCGGCTATGAGGCCTACTACTCGCCCAACTACACCTGCCCGAGCCCCGGTGCCGCCAATCCAGGCATGCCGCACACCGAAAGTCCGGCATTGAAAGTGAAGCGTGAGGACGAACAGGAGAATGTGGAAGACAAGGTCAAAGTGGAGCCTCACGAAGATCGCAAACCCGAGATGAACGCCTCCAGTCAACAACATCATCATCATCATCAACAACAACAGCAGCAGCAGCAGCAGCAGCAGTCAGTTATCCAACAGCGCTCCAACATGTACATGCAGCCTCTCTATTACAACCAGTACTCCTACGTTCCCCCGTACGCCTACCACCCGGACCAGGCCTACCACAACCACCTGCTCAACACCAACCCGGCCTACCGGCACCAGTACGAGGAGCGCCAGCGCCAGGTGATCTCTGAGCAGCACCGGGCGGCGGTGGCGGAGAAGAAGAGCTCTGACGCGGCGGCCATGAAGGAACGCGAGGCCTCCATGAAGGAGGAGTGGAAGCAGAAGGCCTTGGGGCCGCCCACTCTCTCCAAGGCCCCTGGAAAGACGGACAGCCTGGCCAACAAGACCCAACAGAACCAGGGTAAGACCAGAGACTCTCCATCGGAGCCCTCCAAGGCCTCCGCCACAAGCCTGAAAGGAGAGGTATCTAAGTCCCAGCAGGCCGAAGGGCTGAAGATGAAGCTGAGTGAAGGGGGGCACCATGGGAAGGAGGACTCCAAGCCAAGCCTAGACTCCAGAGCAGGGATAGAGCAAGCCATGTGGTACAGACAGGTAAAAAAAAAAAAACGTGCCCTATTATTTTTCATACTTACGTGTGTTCTTATATTCTATTTGTACATATTTTATTATGTTAATGATTGCAGTGTAATGTGGTGATTGATGCTCATTTTAGATCATGTTTTGATCACTTGTAGCCCTTCTAGAGTTGTGGAGTTGTTTTAGAGAGGTATCCCTGACTTAACTCATTCACACCATCTGTCTACCCCAAGCAGACCCAGATGGAGGACGAGCAGCAACAACCACCACCGCGGTGGAAAGACGAGAGAGACCGAGAGCGAGAGAGAGACCGCGACCGCAAAGGAAAGGACGACAGGCCCAACAGGCCCAAGGAGAGTGGTGGTCCGAAAGAGGAGGATGGCGCTGGTCCAAAAGAGAGCACAGACCCCAGAACGTCTTCTGCTGAGGACCAACGGGCCATGGGCAAAGACCCTCGCGCCAATGCCCACATGCAGTTCTCCTCAGCCCTGGCGCAGCACCAGGGTTACATGCCCTATATGCATGGTTACCCTTATGGGCAGGGCTATGACCCCAGCCACCCCGGGTACAGAGGCATGCCCACAGTCATGATGCAGAATTACCCAGGTAACCACACCAGCTCAACTATTGGTATAGAAAGGAACCACTTGGGTGAATGCGCATTTGCCCAAAAAATCTTTCTACAAATGTTTTGATATTAAGCCATGAATCAAATGAACACAATGACCTGTCCCCATGTTAGGTTCCCCCTACCTGCCTGCGGGCTATCCGTTCTCCCCTTACGGTGGCAAGATGGCCGGCGGTGAGGAGGAGGCGAGGGGAGGTGACAAGTCACGCGCCAGCCCCACGGTGAGCGGCAAGGCAGCTTCGGTGGACTCCAAGGCCCTGGACATCCTGCAGCAGCACGCCAGCCAGTACAAGAGCAAGTCCCCCACGGTGGGCGACAAGCTGTCCCATGAGAGGGACAGGGAGAGAGAGGAGCGGCGGGGAGAGGGAACGAGAGAGGGACATGGAGCGGCCACGCTCCTCGCCCTCCCAGCGCATCATGCCCTCCCATCACCACCTGGGATACCCGCTGCTCTCGGGCCAGTATGATCTGTCCTACACTACAGGTCAGTCGCAGCCAATCACCACTTTTACTATTATGACTGACAAGGCTTTCGGAAACTCTTACTGATACACAACTGATGTACCCTCCCCGACTGATGTACCCTCCCCGACTGATGTACCCTCCCCGACTGATGTACCCTCCCCGACTGATGTACCCTCCCCGACTGATGTACCCTCCCCGACTGATGTACCCTCCCCCGACTGATTCACCCTCTCCGACTGATGCACATACATTTTCCGCCTCGCACAGGTCTCTCGTCATCAGCTATTGTTGCCAGTCAGCAAGCCGCAGCCCCCTCCCTCTACCCCCCGGCACGGAGATGAAAACGGTAAGGCCCCTAGTCAGACAGACTGACAGGCACACAAACAGAATAAAATGGATCTTAAAGAGAAAATACATTAGCAGACACAGAGCGCAGTTCAATAACCAAATGGACGGTATTACACCAAATACTTGGTACTGTGTACACACTAACCAAACTGTGTCATAGACGATGCCAATGGAGACAGTCTTACTGGGGTCTGATACATACAACCACAATGACTAAATACTTTACAATTTACATACTTTTAAAATGTGAGTGTGTGTGTGTCTCTATCAGTTACACATACACGTCAGTACATACACACAACAAGTAGGTCACGCCAATGGAAGTATCACGGTCTCATTAGCCAGACAAATAGATACTGGGGTCAGATGTGCCCGTATGGACAGAGAGCATGGTGGGAAAAGATGTAGACATGCAGTATATTGACAACCTGTAGCTTCTATGCCTCATTACATATGATAAATTATGCTTTACTTTACAATTGCACTGACTTAGTACTACTGGCCTGTGTAACAGTCTGATACACAGCTCCCCGGGAAAAGACTTGGTACTACTGTACAACAGTCTGATACACAGCTCCCTGGGAAAAGTCTTAGTACTACTGTACTGTACAACAGTCTGATACACAGCTCCCTGGGAAAAGACGTAGTACTACTGTACTGTACAACAGTCTGATACACAGCTCCCTGGGAAAAGACTTAGTACTACTGTACTGTACAACAGTCTGATACACAGCTCCCTGGGAAAAGACTTCAACAAAGGCTCGACTGTGCTAGCGAGCAGCCTCAGTATGCAGCAGCAACAGCTCTTATGCCTTCAGTTCAGTTGTTTGTCCTAAGCAGGTAGAATCACAGTAGTGATACTGTAATAGAGACAGCGTAATCACAGGCTGCCCTGACCTCTAGTGGCTGACCTCTGCCTTGTTTCTGGATGTGGAATACCTTATCTAGAGTCTTCTGTTAGATTTGCTTCCTCAGCTTGGTATTCAAGTGTAAAATGTCACTCACATAGACGTCACAGTGGTCAAAACGGCTGCATTTAAATGTTTTTGCCATTTATACATTTTGAGGTAATATTGTAATTTACAATAGTAGTGATACTAGTCATTAGATTGGGTCATCTACGCGTCGTCATTAGATTGGGTCATCTACGCGTCGTCATTAGATTGGGTCATCTACGCGTCGTGAACATAGTTTTGAACTTGAATTTAGCCAACCATTTTCTGTCTTGTGTCATTTCCACAGGGAGACGTGACCGACACCTCGCCACCCTGCAAAGATTCATGTGACTGGCTCACATGAGGAAGCCCTGGGCTCCGAGTCCATTTTAGACATCAGTTGAATGGTGTTTCTATATTTGTAGTTCTCTGCCTGAATGTCCGGCAGATTATTTTTTTCTCCTAGCAGCATCTTTTCCCTCGTTTCCCTCCTGCCCCACCGTGGACTGGGACTGACCTCACCCAAGGTTCAAAGCCATCACTGTCTGCCCATGTGCACACCTCCGCTGATATCTATTGGTCTTTGCACTGTTGATGAACGAACACATGCAAAAATAGACCAATTGACTGCCTGAAAAGCTGAAAAGGGTTTCTGACTGCATAGTTTTTTTTAGTCCCTTGCAGAACGGGGCTGGGTGGCTGGGGGATGATGGGGGAGGGGTCAAACTAAAATAAAGACTGACAAAACTAAACAAGTGAATCATGTTGAAATGTTTGAACTTGCTGTTGTTGACCTGTTGTACCCAGTGTGCCAGTATATCCTGACAATTATCATTAGTAGGTTTACTGTGTGTGGTGAAAGGACGCCTTGAGGAGAGAGGCTCAACCTCCTCAGACTTATATAGGCGTTGAAGGGTTTGTTTTCTCGTCCCTCAACCAGCCATTTGCTCGCTAAACACCTCTTGGTTCACTTTTCAGGGATAGACATAATTATTGTGTGAAGGGAACACATTCACCTCACAGTTCATGTTTTGTGTTTTCTTGACATTTGCATTGTTCATTTCACGGCATGAGTGACTTTTCTTTCAGTTAACTTGATTCCTCCCCACTTCCCAATCCATCCTTTAATGTGTTTTTGATACGCCAGTCTCACTTCACCCTTTCCATACACTGAATCAACCAAATCACACACATACCGTGGCTCACTCTGATCAATATTGCACTGACTGATGGACAGTTGTAACCATGATTTCTGTTCAGAAGTGTAGAGCTGTTTGTTACCTCAGAACACTGGGGATCATCTACTGAAGAGGTCGGCCATTTTCACTTGTCAGCCTACAGTACCTTACTGGTCCTTCAATCGGCACAGCAAATGGACCAACTCGTTATCCTGTCAATTTCCATGGAGGAAGAATCAAACAACTGATTGCAGAGGATGAGGAAGGATGCACAATGTAAAGTCAAAGCATAACCAGGGAGGAGCAATGCCTGGCTAGACAACACACAACCAACCACGCACATCTAGCTCAGAGCGACCCCATCCCATCAGCAACACCACTTGTGTGGGCAGCGCTTCACTCCTATATATCCTTGGCTTAGCAACCCTTCCCCCGTGTTACAGTAGTGCAGCACTGAGCCAATGGGGGAGTCCCAGTAGATTCAACCAAGCCTGGCCAATGTCTGGCACTCCTATCACTGGGTGGCCCTTCAGGTGACAACTGCCAGAGACTGTTACATGGTCACATTACAGCTGGGCTCCCCTCAGTAGAGGGACATCACCTCATTCAACCCCTCTCTCTGCCACTCACCTCATTCAACCCCCTATCTCTGCCACTCACCTCATTCAACCCTCTCTCTGCCACTCACCTCATTCAACCCCTCTCTCTGCCACTCACCTCATTCAACCCCCTCTCTGCCACTCACCTCATTCAACCCCCTATCTCTGCCACTCACTCATTCAACCCCTCTCTCTGCCACTGGTTTTGGAGATGAGGGGGGTGTAATCTCTCAGACCAGTGGGGCACAAGGGGTTTTGGAGATGAGGGGGAGTGTAGTCAGACAGTGGGGCACAAGGGGTTTGAAGATGAGGGGGAGTGTAGTCAGACCAGTGGGGCACTAGGGGTTTTGGAGATGAGGGAGTGTAGTCTCTCAGACCAGTGGGGCACTAGGGGTTTTGGAGATGAGGGGGAGTGTCGTCTCTCAGACCAGTGGGGCACTGGGTTTTGGAGATGAGGGGGAGTGTCATCTCTCAGACCAGTGGGGCACTAGGAGTTTTGGAGATGAGGGGAGTGTCATCTCTCAGACCAGTGGGGCACTAGGAGTTTGGAGATGAGGGGTGTTAATCAAAAGTTATTTAAAAACGGTCACAGTGATCTTAGATTTGTTCTTTACCTGTTTATTTATTCAAGAACCCTTTTTGGAGAAGATCTAAGGGATGTTGTCTGGATTGAAGCATGGATGAACTCTTGAGTTGAGAAGCTTAATTGAACCTTTTGCCCATTTTAAGCAAGTAGCCATGAAATGATGCCTCCGTAGTGGGATACAGCACTTAAAACACAACACAATGTCCTCCCCTCTACTAATGCAGACGCTGCAACAAGACTCCTTTCCTATTCACACAAAGTAGTCGCTATACAATGTATAGAAAAGGCTTCATATGGTGCGTGAGCTGGAGTCGTTGAGAGTGAAGTAAACCAGTCATTAAAAGTCAAAGATGTATATTTATTTTTTCTATTTTCAGGGAGGTACTTGCGCTATACAAACGAGGCTTGTTGACAGTCTGCCCTGTAAGAAACTGTGGAATGTTCCAGAAGTCAACATACTGCTGGCCAGAACATTATCACGATTGTCAAGTAGCTTTTTTTATTTTAAATTTAGTTCAGTATTAAGTACATATATACACCTGGATTTCACTAACTTGAACCTGCTAGCTTGGTGGTGTAACCCCTTGTTAAGGACTAGGACAGTTAACATATTAGTCTCATTGTGTTGCTAGTTTCTTGTCCTATAGGACTAGGACAGTTAACATATTATCTCATTGTGTTGCTAGTTTCTTGTCCTATAGGCCTAGGACAGTTAACATATTAGTCTCATTGTGTTGCTAGTTTCTTGTCCTATAGGACTAGGACAGTTAACATATAAGTCTCATTGTGTTGCTAGTTTCTTGTCCACAAATGGAATGGTGTTGCGACCTGTATATCTGAATGTGACAGTGTTGATGTCCTGTACAACTAATATCTAATAGAAATATGGACCGCTGTGATGTTGTATGACGCACCCAGTGGATTGTCATTTCTACATGTCCCAAGCAGAATGGCTTTCCACTATACTGGAGGAAGAGACCAGTGCATTGCTCCAAAGGACAGCGATTTAGACTTGGTAGTAGGTTGAATAAGAATCGTATTGCCTTGGGGGTATGATAAACCACACAAGCAAGTACTTACTATCCAGCAACTTAAAGGAAAAAGCTCTTGATTTTGTCTTGTTATTTTTGGAGGACTTTCTTTGTTAGCTTCTCTTTGATTGAGTTGTTTTTTTGTTCTCCAGAACGGCAGTTTCTTCAGTTGTCTCAATTGGTGCTTATAAAAACATCCTTTATCCCTTGGGAACAAAGACACTCTTTCCGACTTCTTAAATTAGCAGATCTTGTCTCCCTCCTCACGGGCCCTCTCGTCTCCCTCCTCACCTTCCTCACGGGCCCTCTCGTGTCACTCAAAACCCTCAAAGTATCAGTCACTGGTACTTGCAAGGATGTTTACAACGGTTACAACGGTTTTCATTTCTATGGTTGAGCCCTGTCTCCTGTGGTCTCACCCCTTCCCTCCTCTTCTCCTTCATCCTCCCCTTCAGGAGTTTATGTCAAGTGTGCATTACCACCACGGTTCTTTTTTTATACAATACTGTAACTTGCCTTTGTACATTTGGGCGAAAAAAATAAATCTTTTTATGAGACAATCATATCTGTCATGTCTGACTGGCTTGCTTTATTCAGTCATAAGGGGTTGGAGGTGGACAATCGAAATGATAGCTATTGCATATGTTGAAATTATTTTGTTTATCAAATGCATGTCAATGCTTCTTCATTAACTTGAATGTCACTAATTGACAAATTTCTGTTAATATGATCAAATATATGAAGATATGATACTGTGGTTCAACAGTAGTGTGTTGACTTGGCACTGTTTCTCAACCTCCGGTTCCAGGACCAGCACCGGCCCTGGGATTTTGCTGATTGGTCCCTTACAGGGATGTATTAAAGCAATGAGCTAAAATAACCACTAGAGGGTGGTGTTCCCAAATAATTATAATATAATTTATATAATATAATTATGGGCTATTATGCAAATTGTCTATATAGAATTTCATAATACACACCGGTAACATACGCCTCCATTGACCTAAACAGGCAATTTACTCAAACTTTCCTCAGTAAAATTTGAGGCTTAGTACAAAAAAGAACATAACATTTGAGGACATTTTCATCATCGATCACCACTTCATCCATACTTCATTTGCACCTTTTGGTAAAACCTTTCAAATGGGTAGTTTGTCTTAATGGCTGCTGAACAAGCCCAGCCAACAGTTAGGATATTTTCCTAAATACCCACCCCAAGTCCCTTCTCTCCATCCAGGGGTGCTCGCGTGCAACAAAGTGATGATTCTGCTGCAACAGCGGGGAGAGATTATGCAAGGATGATTTTGTTCAGTGTAAATGTGAAATCTGATTATCCCCTGTGTTCTCAGTGGGGGAGGGAGAGTGTAAGGTCTGGGAGGGGGTGAGCGGGGTTAGCTAGAGGAGAGAGGGTGGAGATGTGCTGAGGCAATGGCTTTTACAGCAGGCGCCTGGAAGTAGGAGGAGCAGGGTAGAGACTCAATGGCAGGGATGACGTGGGGATGCGGTACGGCACGGTAGTACGCAGCGGAGGCTCCTCTTGCCCTGCGCGACAGGGGGCGCGGTTGCCGACAGCGCAGGGGTTAATAGGATGCACTATCTACGCAGCCAGCCCTGAGGCCCTGCCAGGCGGCCCGAGGTACAGGCCGGGACCACCGACACCACCACCGACCCCATGGTCCCTGCAACCAGAAGATACCAGCCAGGTCAGTCAGCCTGTTACGTGCCCTGTCAGTCAGCCCTGTTACGGTGCCCTGTCAGTCAGCCCTGTTACCTGCCCTGTCAGTCAGCTCTACCTGCCCTGTCAGTCAGCTCTGTTACGTGCCCTGTCAGTCCAGCCCTGTTACCTGCCCTGTCAGTCAGCTCTGTTACCTGCACTGGCAGTCAGTCCTGTTACCTGCCCCTGTCAGTCAGTCCTGTTACCTGCACTGGCAGTCAGCCCTGTTACCACCTGCCCTGTCAGTCAGCCCTGTTACCTGCCCTGTCAGTCAGCCCTGTTACCTGCCCTGTCAGTCAGCCCTGTTACCTGCCCTGTCAGTCAGTCCTGTTACCTGCCCTGTCAGTCAGCCCTGTTACCTGCACTGGCAGTCAGTCCTGTTACCTGTTCACTTTCTTTGGTGAGGCAATACTTAGGTCGGTTTCTCAGAACCAGACTAAGATCATTCCTGGACTAAAAAGCACTCTAGTCCAGTAGTAGCCATATTTTGGGTTGAAGAAACCGTCATGTACAGTGCAAACATAAGGAACAACGGTGGGATTTCTCCTAGTGTGGAGGTTTGTGTAATGACTTCCTTGAACTGAGATACAACTTCATTTACTGATGTGACTTTCCTTGAACCTCAGAGCTGTGGAACATCCACCTTCTACACTACTAGTAAAGGTCTATGTTAGCTTCTTCTCTACGTGTGATAGTATGCTCACAGACAGCAGGCAGGTGTTGTGTATTCACAGTGTAAACCGTGTCTATCCTCTACGTTGACTTTATTCACCCCTGACGTTGTTCCATGATTAATAGAGCTCAAGGGGTGAGTGTGAGTGTGTGCATCCTCAGTGGCAACAGAAAGATTCAAGGATATCAGAGACTCATGTGTTCTGGTAGTCATTTTAGCCTATAAGTACTGGTAGGAGTACATTGAATAGAAGTAATACAGTAACAATATAGAAACTGGTGGTGCAGGAAATAATATCAGCAGGATGGAGAGTAAAGAAAGTCATGGTTGTGATGGTATGGTGTTTCTTAAGAGGATGGAAATGCTAGTAGCAGGGTTTCAGCACCACAGATCTTTGCACAGTGTCCTCCTGCACAAGCTAAATAACACCAATATGCAGTGTTATTTAAAATAACTTTGACTGTAACAGACCAAATACAGCTATATTTTGGGGGGGCTTAGGCCAACTCAGGAAAATGATGCCATTGTATTGATGTATAATTTATTCAACTCAGACATGGATTTATCAGTTGTATTACCATATAAAGTCTGAATCCAACTTCATATAACAATTATAAACACCTTACTTGAAAAGGCTACTGTGGTAGGCCTAATGTGATTTACTTACACCACTCAGTAAGGTGAAAAGGTGCAGTTACGTTCTGCCTTGGAATATAACAAAATAGATAGATTTAAATTGCATTCGGTTGTATCATTAGTTACTTGCCATCTCTCATCAGCCTAGGTCGATATTTGCCATTCGGATCTACATTCGTAAAATATAAAGTACGCATTTACCAAGGTTACACGATTAGGTTATTTTAAATCCGTTGATCAAAGCTTTACCAAACCGTGAATGACACAGCGGTGGCGTATTCTCAACCAACCTCGGATTCCTGCGCAACAAGTTGACAAGCGGCCAGTGCTTCTTGTCTCGCCGCATGTCTCTTTGCTTCAGATTGTGTCATTTTTCGCAATTCTAATTCTTTTTTCCCCCATGGACATTTCGCTATAGCTACTTTGCGCCATGTGAAGCTGTGTCTGGTACCAATTCAACCTTGTGGAGGACATGACCGTTACTTCGGCTGGATAAAATAAGACTACTGGCCTACCTGTGCAGCGGTACGTTGCGGAAGGTTATTCGTAAAGGCAAAGATTGCGTGAGTTGACAGTCTCTCTCATCTCTAGAGTTTGTCGTCTATTTTTTTATTGACAAACGCATAAGTTGTTTATAATGAATCTAGGCCCTAATGTAAGTAACTCGGATGTATGAAGTAGGGCAGGCTGTATAAGCAGGTTATTAGTCTGGTTTCTAAATCAATTGGGGCAGTCCCCCAATAACCTCATGATTGTATACCTTCTACTTTATCACAGCCTACAGGCATATAACTATAAAAATGGTCAGATTTATTTTATTTATCCACATTTTAGCCTCTATACTTTCTATATTTTTCAATGAGTGACATTCCTACAATATATTTGTTTCTGAAAATTATTTGAAGCTCGCATTTGTTGACAAAGGATCAACAAAACTGTGAACAATGTAGGTACAGTATGCTACTTTTTTACAATACGCTTTTGGTTAAAATAAGGGTAGACATTCATACTAATGCCATTTGCGTATTTGAGTAATATTGTTCAAAAACCAAGGGGTTATTTCTAATTAGTTGTGGAAATCTTAGACAGCGTGGTTTAAATCTAAGCGTCAGTGACGACTAGTCGACGGTTGTTTGCTGTAGACAGAGTCTACCTAATCAGAGCCATTTGAATGGGCGCAAGTGATGTCCCTCTCTACACACTCACGCTTGCTTGAAAGGAGCCCTCAATGTAGCTCCTTTTGAAATTCAAATTATTTGTATTTCCTGTAAGGGAACTTTGTGTGGTGACGAATTGTTCAAGACACATCAACATAGAACATTAAAACATGTGGGCTACAGTACACATGCAAGCAGATGTGTCAAAAACAAAACCTGTTGCAAAGGATCTGGCCTTGCAATACAAGTGCATCCTGTCTCTGATTCTGTAGAGTAAACTGTTAAACTCACAAACAGGATATTGACCAACCTCCACTCATATTGTCATCTTGTTTATCTTGTGGGAGAGAACCGGTCCAGAGAACCGGTCCAGGATGCCTATATAGTCCACAGTCTCCGCTTGTAGTGTAGCAGTGTGGATACGGTATCTCACAGACCCAAAGTCCTTCTTTGTGTTATGGTTTCATAGACAACTACCTGCATCACATTTTTGCCTGATTGTAGTCCATATGTAGGCAACAGGTACAAATATGGACTAGCCTTTATAACTATAATAATAATGGAGGCTACAGATGTATTGGTGATTAGGCCACATCAGGACCACAATATGACATAACCCAGCTGCAGCCAATTATGCAATGCATGCCTTTCTCAGATGCAGGTGGTAGCTAAAGTACTCAGGGCCCTATTAAATCCCACTCCCACTTCCTCCCTTACCTTCACTGAGCTCAACTGAAATTAAAGGCCACCTGACTGCAGGCGTTCAGCTTGAACAAGCCCTTTGGTTTGCACAGCTGTGGTGAACCATGAGAGAGGAGAAATGGTTGATCACATTCCGTGTTATTTTTTAATACATGCTCTTATGGATCATTTATTGCCCGTGGTTTGGCTTAGACTTCAATTTGTCCTGCCATTGCTGACTCTTGTAAGCGTCAGCTGTTCTGGAATAAGATAGCTGAGATTGATAATGATCCTTGTTTGAGGCCTGCTCTCTCAGCCCCGTCTGACCCTATAGTAAAGTGACACCACCAGACACTATCTGAGGTCAAGAGGAGCGGCGCATCATAGCCTGTTCGGGTGTGAGGGGCCACCGAGAGAGAGAGAGAGTGTGAGACTTGGAGGTATAGGCTTCCACTGACTGCTTACGGAGTATATTGGTCAACATTAACAGAAGATGGATGATATGAATGGCTTCATCATCAATGAAAAATGACATGATCTATACAGTATGTCTCACTATATTGTATTGTGTAATTAAGATATCATGATATACTGTATTATAGAGGTTGTTGTATTGTTTTGGCTCATTGTAACTTCTACCTGGAACGTCATTGACCTTGACAGCCTATCGCCTCCGTTAGACAGTATTTGCATTCCATGACTCAGACCTGTTTGTTTCTTTCCCCGTCTCTCTAGAGACCCACGAGACAGGGAGGTGAAGGAGAAATGGTGTGATGCACCTTTAACAGTAGAGGTCCTAGAAACTGCAGCTGGCTTAACTAGATTAGAGTTAATTCGATTGGAGGACGTCTTGTGATGGCTCTGTAGATGTGCCCTAACTGCAGGAGGACAAGGAGGATGAGAGGGATGAAAGGCTCACATTTAACATTCATATATGGACATGGGTGGCCTTTGTCTCTGTTATAAGCCAAGTCAGAGGAGAGGACTCCAGCCCACAAGGAGCCCAAGAGGTCCGTTTACTTGGTTAAGTATTCCACAGATCGTTTTCTTGTAAGTATTCCACACTAGTTAAACATCTCAGATCATCATTGCTTGTGTCTCAACCACACAAACCATTTTTTGTTTGCATGTTAACTTGGTGCCATTTTTCATGTTCTTTCTGGTCATTCTGTTATAACCAGTTGACATTGATGAGAACTTCCATAGCTTGTGATCGTTGGCTACCATCTCTTGAAACAACATTTTTTTCAGGTTGTGTTTGTGCCTCATTCACAAGGAACACCAAGAGACTTGGTCCACAGAAAAGTCTGCACTCTGCAACTTAAGGTAAGGGCTCCCCCCTCCACTCTGCCCCCTGTTAAATCAGACCAAGTCTGCACTCTGGAACTTAAGGGAAAGGGCTCCCCACCCACTCTGCCCCCTGTTAAATCAGACCAAGTCTACACTCTGCAACTTAAGGTAAAGGGCTCCCCCACCACTCTGCCCCCTGTTAAATCAGACCCACGTCTGCACTCTGGAACTTAAGGTAAAGGGCTCCCCCACCACTCTGCCCCCGGTTTGTCAATTGAAAACAACGAGTCACACAAAGACGTGATGATAAAATGTCCCTTGGTCTTCTGTCTGTTCAGGGAATGGAGGGGTTTAATAGGGTATTATGGGTAAACAATGTCCACGCCAACGGGTTGTAGAATTTGGTGACATTTTCTGGGAATGATGATACCCAGCCCTGAAGTTGCTCCCTCTCGGCCAGTGAAGGTTTTAGGAGAAGTCATTGGTTCAGATGGAATGAACCAGGCCAATTGGAGATAATAAGCAGGAAACTCAGCATGTGATAAATGGCCAGACTGAGTCAGGGGTTTTCTAGAAAACACAAAGCTATTATCAGTCAGTCACACCTGTGATTATACAGAGGATGTGGTAACTACTGCCTTTCTCCCAAAAGGGTCATAGTATCATCCAGTGCACATGTGTGTGAGTTAGTGGAATGGTGTGTACGTGTGTGTGAGTTAGTGGAATGGTGTGCACATGTGTGTGAGTTAGTGGAATGGTGTGCGCGTGTGTGTGTGTGAGTTAGTGGAATGGTGTGTGCACGTGTGTGTGAGTTAGTGGAATGGTGTGTACATGTGTGTGAGTTAGTGGGATGGTGTGTACGTGTGTGTGAGTTAGTGGAATGGTGTGTACGTGTGTGTGAGTTAGTGGAATGGTGTGCACGTGTGTGTGAGTTAGTGGAATGGTGTGCACATGTGTGTGAGTTAGTGGAATGGTGTGCGCGTGTGTGTGAGATAGTGGAATGGTGTGTGCGTGTGTGTGAGTTAGTGGAATGGTGTGCGCGTGTGTGTGAGTTAGTGGAATGGTGTGCACGTGTGTGTGAGTTAGTGGAATGGTGTGTATGTGTGTGTGAGTTAGTGGAATGGTGTGTGCACGTGTGTGTGAGTTAGTGGAATGGTGTGTGCACGTGTGTGTGAGTTAGTGGAATGGTGTGTGCACGTGTGTGTGAGTTAGTGGAATGGTGTGTACATGTGTGTGAGTTAGTGGAATGGTGTGTACGTGTGTGTGAGTTAGTGGAATGGTGTGTTTGTGTGTGTGAGTTAGTGGAATGGTGTGTGCACGTGTGTGTGAGTTAGTGGAATGGTGTGTACATGTGTGTGAGTTAGTGGGATGGTGTGCACGTGTGTGTGAGTTAGTGGAATGGTGTGTACGTGTGTGTGAGTTAGTGGAATGGTATGCACGTGTGTGTGAGTTAGTGGAATGGTGTGCACGTGTGTGTGAGTTAGTGGAATGGTATGCACGTGTGTGTGAGTTAGTGGAATGGTGTGCACATGTGTGTGAGTTAGTGGAATGGTATGCACGTGTGTGTGAGTTAGTGGAATGGTGTGCACGTGTGTGTGAGTTAGTGGAATGGTGTGTACATGTGTGTGTTTGAAGAGCACAAGTGGTTGCTCGACAGTGTGCATGAAAGAGCATGAGAAAGTCACTCAGGCACTGTGCACAGCTTCATTAACCTGTGTTTATTCGCTTGTATATTGATGTAGAATTTGCATGAATGGGTGTGTCCACGCATGAATATGAGCTGTGTTAGAAT
>NC_060177.1:9174704-9222204 GCF_021184085.1 Oncorhynchus gorbuscha
TCTATCCTGTCTTGAGTGAAGAAATGATGACGCTGAACTCAAGTCTGTGTGGCTAGAGAAGAAGGAACAATGCAACTGATTATACCAGAGAAAGACTGCATCCCAAATGGCAACCTATCCCAAAATGGGCTCATAGGGCTCTGGTCAACATTAATGCACTATATGGGGAATGGGGTGCCATTTGGGAGGCAGTCAAAGACTGAAGTACCTGGGAACAGAACCTTACAGTACTGCCTATAATGGCTACTGTCAAAAACTATGTAATTACACTTTCACTTAGGAAAGAAATCCACAATAATGATGATAATTGTGGTTCATTGACATGGAATTATCTATTTATGAAACTCTAAAACTGCTCTCGTATTTTTATCTTAACTATGGATACAGAGAGATACAAAGAGTTGTGCCCATGGATACCTCAAACGGTGAAGTTATCCAGTACAAAAACACTTAAAAAGAGGCTGAAACTTTCATCCAATCAAGATGGAGTCTGACGAAACGATGCCTTCCATTGTTAAACTGAGGAGGGTGAAGTTACCCCAAGATGCTGATCTTGGGTCAGTTTGGCATTTTCCCCACTAATGGTTAAGGTTAGGGTTGGGGGAGGGGATCCTAGATCTCTACCTAGGAAAAACTTGACGATTCACTGCTTTTGCTCAGGATAGACAAGTGCTCATTTACACAGACAGACGTACTTGTGTCCCAGCTCGTGGGCTATGGTGAAGGCCAGGTTGAGTCCGTTGTCCTCGGCCAGAACACACTTCCTCTTGGAGCTGCACGCCCCTCCCAGATAGGCAATACCTAACGGAGGAGAGAGAGTGAATAGAGTGAGACTCGGTGAGACTAGGACCAATGTTCCCTCCCCGGGACTGCTGAGCAGAATAAATATCAGCCAGCGCAGAGAATCACAGGATTGAACTTAACTCAACTGTCTAGTTTCCCAGTTATTTCACACTATCAACGTTTCCCTTTACTGTGGGAATTGTGATCGATTGAAAGCAATATTAGCCACTTTCAATGCAACATACCGAAACAAAACAAACTATGCAAGGCGTAGTATGCCAAACTAACTATGCAAAAGATTTGATGTAGGCAGAATGCATTGGAGTAGGATTCTATTACACTGACAGGCACGACTTAGGCCTGTACTCTACACAGACCGGTGCGCCATAACCAATCAGAGCAGCAGTAGGACCTATATTCAAATAGACTATTGCCCTATATGGATCTGTGCCACTCACTTGAACTGGACTGTGTTTACAGCATGAGCAGTGGTGAGTAGATGAGTTTGTTTTGAGATCAAGCGAGAGCTACATGTAGCAACGAGTGCACATTTGTACATGTGTTCATATCCTATGCTAGGTTGTGAGTTCTTACCAGAGTGCACATTTGAACATGTAGATCATTTGTAGTCAGCAATGGGAGAGTGATTACGTCTTACAAGAGCACAAAATGTGTGCATTTCTAGACATCTTTGAAAAGTGAGTCAGGTACAGGGCTTTTTTGTCTTAAAGGGGCAGTGTTGTATTTTGAGACAGGCTTGAAAAAGCTAAGTAGCCAATAGGCAGAGGGTAGCACACTTTTTATGATTCTCTGTAATAATGGCATGGGAATAATGATGAATTTAATGTTTTAATTTGTAAAGTGTTTTCTTGCATCAAACAACACAACAACATGTTCAGTCACCACCTTGTCTGAAGGACAAGTGGATAAGCAGGTTAATGTCAAGCCCTACATTTATCACAGTAGATGCTTGCCGGAAATTGCACAGAATTTTGACAACGTTCAAGGTTGCGCTCAGCAGACCTGAGATTTGCTCAGTGACTACATTTTTTTGAGGGAACATTCACAAGAACTCTGAAAAGACAGCAATTACTGGTCTGACGTGACTGGATCTGAGTTAATACAGTAATCACTGGTCTGACTGACTGGATCTGAGTTAATACAGTAATCACTGGTCTGACTGACTGGATCTGAGTTAATACAGTAATCACTGGTCTGACTGACTGGATCTGAGTTAATACAGTAATCACTGGTCTGACTGACTGGATCTGAGTTAATACAGTAATCACTGGTCTGACGTGACTGGATCTGAGTTAATACAGTAATCACTGGTCTGACTGACTGGATCTGAGTTAATACAGCAATTACTGGTCTGACGTGACTGGATCTGAGTTAATACAGTAATCACTGGTCTGACTGACTGGATCTGAGTTAATACAGCAATTACTGGTCTGACGTGACTGGATCTGAGTTAATACAGTAATCACTGGTCTGACTGACTGGATCTGAGTTAATACAGTAATCACTGGTCTGACTGACTGGATCTGAGTTAATACAGTAATCACTGGTCTGACTGACTGGATCTGAGTTAATACAGTAATCACTGGTCTGACGTGACTGGATCTGAGTTAATACAGTAATCACTGGTCTGACTGACTGGATCTGAGTTAATACAGCAATTACTGGTCTGACGTGACTGGATCTGAGTTAATACAGTAATCACTGGTCTGACTGACTGGATCTGAGTTAATACAGCAATTACTGGTCTGACGTGACTGGATCTGAGTTAATACAGTAATCACTGGTCTGACTGACTGGATCTGAGTTAATACAGTAATCACTGGTCTGACTGACTGGATCTGAGTTAATACAGTAATCACTGGTCTGACTGACTGGATCTGAGTTAATACAGTAATCACTGGTCTGACGTGACTGGATCTGAGTTAATACAGTAATCACTGGTCTGACTGACTGGATCTGAGTTAATACAGCAATTACTGGTCTGACGTGACTGGATCTGAGTTAATACAGTAATCACTGGTCTGACTGACTGGATCTGAGTTAATACAGCAATTACTGGTCTGACGTGACTGGATCTGAGTTAATACAGTAATCACTGGTCTGACTGACTGGATCTGAGTTAATACAGTAATCACTGGTCTGACTGACTGGATCTGAGTTAATACAGTAATCACTGGTCTGACTGACTGGATCTGAGTTAATACAGTAATCACTGGTCTGACTGACTGGATCTGAGTTAATACAGTAATCACTGGTCTGACTGACTGGATCTGAGTTAATACAGTAATCACTGGTCTGACTGACTGGATCTGAGTTAATACAGTAATCACTGGTCTGATGTGACTGGATCTGAGTTAATACAGTAATCACTGGTCTGACTGACTGGATCTGAGTTAATACAGTAATCACTGGTCTGACTGACTGGATCTGAGTTAATACAGTAATCACTGGCCTGAAGTGACTGGATCTGAGTTAATACAGTAATCACTGGTCTGACTGGATCTGAGTTAATAGAGTAATCACTGGTCTGACTGGATCTGAGTTAATACAGTAATCACTGGTCTGACGTGACTGGATCTGAGTTAATACATTAATCACTGGTCTGATGTGACTGGATCTGAGTTAATACAGTAATCACTGGTCTGACGTGACTGGATCTGAGTTAATACAGTAATAACTGGTCTGACGTGACTGGATCTGAGTTAATACAGTAATCACTGGTCTGACTGACTGGATCTGAGTTAATACAGTAATCACTGGTCTGACTGACTGGATCTGAGTTAATACAGTAATCACTGGTCTGACTGGATCTGAGTTAATACAGTAATCACTGGTCTGACTGACTGGATCTGAGTTAATACAGTAATCACTGGTCTGACTGGATCTGAGTTAATACAGTAATCACTGGTCTGATGTGACTGGATCTGAGTTAATACATTAATCACTGGTCTGACTGACTGGATCTGAGTTAATACAGTAATCACTGGTCTGACTGACTGGATCTGAGTTAATACAGTAATCACTGGTCTGACTGGATCTGAGTTAATACAGTAATCACTGGTCTGACTGACTGAATCTGAGTTAATACAGTAATCACTGGTCTGATGTGACTGGATCTGAGTTAATACAGTAATCACTGGTCTGACTGACTGGATATGAGTTAATACAGTAATCACTGGTCTGATGTGACTGGATCTGAGTTAATACAGTAATCACTGGTCTGACGTGACTGGATCTGAGTTAATACAGTAATCACTGGTCTGATGTGACTGGATCTGAGTTAATACAGTAATCACTGGTCTGACGTGACTGGATCTGAGTTAATACAGTAATCACTGGTCTGACGTGACTGGATCTGAGTTAATACAGTAATCACTGGTCTGACTGACTGGATCTGAGTTAATACAGTAATCACTGGTCTGACTGACTGGATCTGAGTTAATACAGTAATCACTGGTCTGATGTGACTGGATCTGAGTTAATACAGTAATCACTGGTCTGACTGACTGGATCTGAGTTAATACAGTAATCACTGGTCTGACTGACTGGATCTGAGTTAATACAGTAATCACTGGTCTGACTGGATCTGAGTTAATACAGTAATCACTGGTCTGACTGACTGGATCTGAGTTAATACAGTAATCACTGGTCTGACTGACTGGATCTGAGTTAATACAGTAATCACTGGTCTGACTGACTGGATCTGAGTTAATACAGTAATCAATGGTCTGACTGACTGGATCTGAGTTAATACAGTAATCACTGGTCTGATGTGACTGGATCTGAGTTAATACAGTAATCACTGGTCTGATGTGACTGGATCTGAGTTAATACAGTAATCACTGGTCTGACGTGACTGGATCTGAGTTAATACAGTAATCACTGGTCTGATGTGACTGGATCTGAGTTATTACAGTAATCACTGGTCTGACTGACTGGATCTGAGTTAATACAGTAATCACTGGTCTGACGTGACTGGATCTGAGTTAATACAGTAATCACTGGTCTGATGTGACTGGATCTGAGTTAATACAGTAATCACTGGTCTGACTGACTGGATCTGAGTTAATACAGTAATCACTGGTCTGACGTGACTGGATCTGAGTTAATACAGTAATCACTGGTCTGATGTGACTGGATCTGAGTTAATACAGTAATCACTGGTCTGACTGACTGGATCTGAGTTAATACAGTAATCACTGGTCTGACGTGACTGGATCTGAGTTAATACAGTAATCACTGGTCTGACTGACTGGATCTGAGTTAATACAGTAATCACTGGTCTGATGTGACTGGATCTGAGTTAATACAGTAATCACTGGTCTGACTGACTGGATCTGAGTTAATACAGTAATCACTGGTCTGACTGACTGGATCTGAGTTAATACAGTAATCACTGGCCTGAAGTGACTGGATCTGAGTTAATACAGTAATCACTGGTCTGACTGGATCTGAGTTAATAGAGTAATCACTGGTCTGACTGGATCTGAGTTAATACAGTAATCACTGGTCTGACGTGACTGGATCTGAGTTAATACATTAATCACTGGTCTGATGTGACTGGATCTGAGTTAATACAGTAATCACTGGTCTGACGTGACTGGATCTGAGTTAATACAGTAATAACTGGTCTGACGTGACTGGATCTGAGTTAATACAGTAATCACTGGTCTGACTGACTGGATCTGAGTTAATACAGTAATCACTGGTCTGACTGACTGGATCTGAGTTAATACAGTAATCACTGGTCTGACTGGATCTGAGTTAATACAGTAATCACTGGTCTGACTGACTGGATCTGAGTTAATACAGTAATCACTGGTCTGACTGGATCTGAGTTAATACAGTAATCACTGGTCTGATGTGACTGGATCTGAGTTAATACATTAATCACTGGTCTGACTGACTGGATCTGAGTTAATACAGTAATCACTGGTCTGACTGACTGGATCTGAGTTAATACAGTAATCACTGGTCTGACTGGATCTGAGTTAATACAGTAATCACTGGTCTGACTGACTGAATCTGAGTTAATACAGTAATCACTGGTCTGATGTGACTGGATCTGAGTTAATACAGTAATCACTGGTCTGACTGACTGGATATGAGTTAATACAGTAATCACTGGTCTGATGTGACTGGATCTGAGTTAATACAGTAATCACTGGTCTGACGTGACTGGATCTGAGTTAATACAGTAATCACTGGTCTGATGTGACTGGATCTGAGTTAATACAGTAATCACTGGTCTGACGTGACTGGATCTGAGTTAATACAGTAATCACTGGTCTGACGTGACTGGATCTGAGTTAATACAGTAATCACTGGTCTGACTGACTGGATCTGAGTTAATACAGTAATCACTGGTCTGACTGACTGGATCTGAGTTAATACAGTAATCACTGGTCTGATGTGACTGGATCTGAGTTAATACAGTAATCACTGGTCTGACTGACTGGATCTGAGTTAATACAGTAATCACTGGTCTGACTGACTGGATCTAATTAATACAGATCTGAGTTAATACAGTAATCACTGGTCTGACTGGATCTGAGTTAATACAGTAATCACTGGTCTGACTGACTGGATCTGAGTTAATACAGTAATCACTGGTCTGACTGACTGGATCTGAGTTAATACAGTAATCACTGGTCTGACTGACTGGATCTGAGTTAATACAGTAATCAATGGTCTGACTGACTGGATCTGAGTTAATACAGTAATCACTGGTCTGATGTGACTGGATCTGAGTTAATACAGTAATCACTGGTCTGATGTGACTGGATCTGAGTTAATACAGTAATCACTGGTCTGACGTGACTGGATCTGAGTTAATACAGTAATCACTGGTCTGATGTGACTGGATCTGAGTTATTACAGTAATCACTGGTCTGACTGACTGGATCTGAGTTAATACAGTAATCACTGGTCTGACGTGACTGGATCTGAGTTAATACAGTAATCACTGGTCTGATGTGACTGGATCTGAGTTAATACAGTAATCACTGGTCTGACTGACTGGATCTGAGTTAATACAGTAATCACTGGTCTGACGTGACTGGATCTGAGTTAATACAGTAATCACTGGTCTGATGTGACTGGATCTGAGTTAATACAGTAATCACTGGTCTGACTGACTGGATCTGAGTTAATACAGTAATCACTGGTCTGACGTGACTGGATCTGAGTTAATACAGTAATCACTGGTCTGACTGACTGGATCTGAGTTAATACAGTAATCACTGGTCTGACTGACTGGATCTGAGTTAATACAGTAATCACTGGTCTGATGTGACTGGATCTGAGTTAATACAGTAATCACTGGTCTGACTGACTGGATCTGAGTTAATACAGTAATCACTGGTCTGACTGACTGGATCTGAGTTAATACAGTAATCACTGGTCTGACTGACTGGATCTGAGTTAATACAGTAATCAATGGTCTGACTGACTGGATCTGAGTTAATACAGTAATCACTGGTCTGATGTGACTGGATCTGAGTTAATACAGTAATCACTGGTCTGATGTGACTGGATCTGAGTTAATACAGTAATCACTGGTCTGACTGACTGGATCTGAGTTAATACAGTAATCACTGGTCTGACGTGACTGGATCTGAGTTAATACAGTAATCACTGGTCTGACTGACTGGATCTGAGTTAATACAGTAATCACTGGTCTGACTGACTGGATCTGAGTTAATACAGTAATCACTGGTCTGACTGGATCTGAGTTAATACAGTAATCACTGGTCTGACGTGACTGGATCTGGATCAATATAGTAATTAGAGCAGAATGTGGAGACCGCTGTGGAGACCATACTCACTTGTAAAAGACTCATGCCATAAACACAGATTTATTTCCCTCCCTCCTGTCCTTTATTTCTTTCTTCCAACCAGATGTTTCTCTCTCTCGCGCTCTTTATCTCTCTCTCTTTCTCATACCTGGGACATTTGTAATACTGACCCAATTTATCACAGCCTCTCTGAAGCAGTATTTTAGCCAACCATTCTCAAATGCAGTTGCCTGTCATTATACACGCATGACCATGCAAAACACACCCATGCATGCACAAATGCAAACACACACACACTAGCATGTGTATGTACACACACACACATGTATACACATAACACACTCACAGAGGAGTACACACACACACACACACACACACACACACACACACACACACACACACACACACACACACACACACACACACACACACACACACACACACACACACACACACACACACACACACACACACACACACACACACACACACACGCACAGAAACACAAAACAATTGTTTTTAGCTAGAAAGACGTCTTTGGTCATGAAAAATGACTGGAAATGCATTGGACTTACTGAAACGGGCCAAACATATTGCTTTGCTCACTGTGCCATTGTTCCATTCTTGACTGCACAGTGTTAGCAGTCCTGGGATCGTATCATTTAGGAGTATGTGATAGAGTGTTAGCAGCCCTGGGATCGTATCATTTAGGAGTATGTGGTAGAGTGTTAGCAGGCCTGGGATAGTATCATTTAGGAGTATGTGATAGAGTGTTAGCAGCCCTGGGATCGTATCATTTAGGAGTATGTGGTAGAGTGTTAGCAGCCCTGGGATAGTATCATTTAGGAGTATGTGGTAGAGTGTTAGCAGCCCTGGGATCGTATCATTTAGGAGTATGTGGTAGAGTGTTAGCAGCCCTGGGATCGTATCATTTAGGAGTATGTGCTGGAGTGTTAGCAGGCCTGGGATAGTATCATTTAGGAGTATGTGCTGGAGTGTTAGCAGGCCTGGGATAGTATCATTTAGGAGTATGTGCTGGAGTGTTAGCAGGCCTGGGATAGTATCATTTAGGAGTATGTGCTGGAGTGTTAGCAGGCCTGGGATAGTATCATTTAGGAGTATGTGCTGGAGTGTTAGCAGGCCTGGGATAGTATCATTTAGGAGTATGTGGTAGAGTGTTAGCAGCCCTGGGATCGTATCATTTAGGAGTATGTGCTGGAGTGTTAGCAGGCCTGGGATAGTATCATTTAGGAGTATGTGCTGGAGTGTTAGCAGGCCTGGGATAGTATCATTTAGGAGTATGTGGTAGAGTGTTAGCAGCCCTGGGATCGTATCATTTAGGAGTATGTGCTGGAGTGTTAGCAGGCCTGGGATAGTATCATTTAGGAGTATGTGCTGGAGTGTTAGCAGCCCTGGGATCGTATCATTTAGGAGTATGTGGTAGAGTGTTAGCAGCCCTGGGATCGTATCATTTAGGAGTATGTGCTGGAGTGTTAGCAGGCCTGGGATAGTATCATTTAGGAGTATGTGCTGGAGTGTTAGCAGGCCTGGGATAGTATCATTTAGGAGTATGTGCTGGAGTGTTAGCAGGCCTGGGATAGTATCATTTAGGAGTATGTGCTGGAGTGTTAGCAGGCCTGGGATAGTATCATTTAGGAGTATGTGCTGGAGTGTTAGCAGGCCTGGGATAGTATCATTTAGGAGTATGTGCTGGAGTGTTAGCAGGCCTGGGATAGTATCATTTAGGAGTATGTGGTAGAGTGTTAGCAGTCCTGGGATAGTATCATTTAGGAGTATGTGCTGGAGTGTTAGCAGCCCTGGGATAGTATCATTTAGGAGTATGTGCTGGACAGTGTTAGCAGCCCTGGGATAGTATCATTTAGGAGTATGTGCTGGAGTGTTAGAAGCCCTGGGATAGTATCATTTAGGAGTATGTGCTGGAGTGTTAGCAGCCCTGGGATAGTATCATTTAGGAGTATGTGCTGGAGTGTTAGCAGACCTGGGATAGTATCATTTAGGAGTCTGTGCTGGAGTGTTAGCAGCCCTGGGATAGTATCATTTAGGAGTATGTGCTGGAGTGTTAGAAGCCCTGGGATAGTATGTTCAACATAAAACCTCTTACATCAACAGTACACTTGTTATGCATACTTAAGGACCGTTATGTCATGTAATACATCTTTATGCAATAGAAATGCTTGTGCTAATTGCTTGAGGCTGGTCTAGTGGGTAACGCCGCCTGCAGCACATACAGTATATAACCACAGCATGGGTATGAATCATGTTCTAGTGGGTAACACTGCCTGCAGCACACTCCAGCATATTCTGGTCTAACTCCAGCATGGGTATGAATTCTGGTCTAGTGGGTAACACTGCCTGCAGCACATATATAACTCCAGCATGGGTATGAATTCTGGTCTAGTGGGTAACACCACCTGCAGCACATATATAACTCCAGCATGGGTATGAATTCTGGTCCATCTCCACATATACAACTCCAGCATCTGTTTCTCATTTCACACTATCCCTGTCTGAAAATACATCTTTCAACAAAGAAATGCTTTTGCTATAACTATTATTAAAAGTGTGGTCAACATTTCACATTTTTCCCTAAAAGAGGTGCTGGCGCTCTGTACCTGTCCTCCTGACCCGGGACACTCAAGTCAACTGTACTAGCTGACAGAACAAGGCCCGATCCCAAATCGACCCCTAAAACCCCATTCACTTGTGGAGATCTGAGAGGATTTGATTAGTATAAGTAATATGTTGAAATTTCCACCTAGCCTATCAGAGGACAAGACGCAGCTACTTCTATACTGCCTACACATGTCAAATCCTCTCAGTGATCTCCAAGTGTAGGGTTTAGGGGTCAATTTGGGACTGAACCCAAGTGTCAAGCCTGCCACTCCATGACCAACAGTTGACTGCAGCTGTCATGGGGAGTGAGGTCACAGTGATGTCACAGCACGATGGATGCTAGTGTTCAAAGCTAACTAGCTCACCAAATCTGCTACACAGACACCAAAATCAGAAAGAGCAAAGGTATGCATGAATACTTCAGATCATTTCTTTCCAATGATGGACAAGAGAGTAAATGCTGGAAAAGAGAATACATTTGCTAAAACATCCAGAATAAAACTGTTTATATCATGATGTACTATATATATACAGTATTACTGAATATTGCGTGATGAAAAATGTATCCTAAATAAGCAGTGTGTTTAGACTACTCTATGTAATTTGGGCAGGTTTCCTGGACTCAGACTAAGCCTAATCCTAGATTAAAATGCACTTTGAATGGAGATTCTCCTTGGAGAATGCTTTTTAGTCTAGGATTACGCCAAATCTATATTCAAGAAACCGACTCTATATGTACTACCTAGTACTTTAAGATTATCACAAGCATTACAGTAGGAGAGTTATCAACAGAACAAAATGCATTCGCACCAATTTAGGATTGACACTATATGCCCAATCCATTTTTACATTTTTTAATGAGATATTACTGGCATGCAGAAATGTTTAAAAATCGGTTTACTCTGTCTTTATATCACAGCAACAAAGGAGTGTCAGAGCGAGTTTAAAACCCAATCAGTCATCCAGCCAGCCATACAGGATGACATCATCACTCAAGTGTGTGTTATATCTTAATGTATCTGTTTGCTCACACACACGTGCACACGCATACACACACACACCTGCTTTCTGTCTACTACTGGAGACTGTCCAGATAGCCTCATTTGAATCCAGTCACGACAACATACATTAAATCATGGACAAGAGAAAGGCTATCAAACCCAGATGGTGCTGTTCTGAAACACACACACACACACACACACACACACACACACACACACACACACACACACACACACACACACACACACACACTCACACACACACACACACACACACACACACACACACACACACACACACACACACACACACACACACACACACACACACACACACACACACACACACACACACACACACACACACACACACACACACACACACACACACACACACACACACACACACACACACACACACACACACACACACACACACACACACACAGGGTAGCTCTCTCTTAATGAAATATTAACACAGTCATGTAGGAATGACCACTGTCCTTGGTAGAGATTAACACAGTGATTTAGGAATGACCACTGTCCTTGTTAGAGATTAACACAGTAATGTAGGAATGACCACTGTCCTTGGTAGAGATGAACACAGTAATGTAGGAATGACCACTGTCCTTGGTAGAGATTAACACAGTAATGTAGGAATGACCACTGTCCTTGGTGGAGATGAACACAGTAATGTAGGAATGACCACTGTCCTTGGTAGAGATGAACATAGTAATGTAGGAATGACCACTGGCCTTGGTAGAGATGAACACAGTAATGTAGGAATGACCACTGTCCTTGGTAGAGATGAACACAGTAATGTAGGAATGACCACTGTCCTTGGTAGAGATTAACACAGTCATGTAGGAATGACCACTGTCCTTGGTAGAGATGAACACAATAATGTAGGAATGACCACTGTCCTTGGTAGAGATGAACACAGTAATGTAGGAATGACCATACAGCCTTTGTACTGGAACGGAGATGGCACGGGTTGGTGCTGAAACTAATGACGTCATTTTCAGTTTATAACCTGTGGTAAACTGTATCGTGTTCAGTACTCTCGTGAATAAAGGCTGCTATTTGACTTTAAGACCGGGCTCTGTCGATCTCTATAAAATAAGGGTCATACAAATTCTTATGAATTGACAGAGTGTTTAATTTGAATTGGGAATTAAAAGAGAGGAATTAAATTCCTGCAACACCTCCCCAGTCATAGACTGTTCTCTCTACTACCGCATGGCAAGCAGTACTGGAGTGCCAAGTCAGGACAACAAGGCTTCTCAACAGCTTTTACCCCCAAGCTATAAGACTCCTGAACAGGTAATCAAATGGCTACCCGGACTATTTGCATTGTGTGCCTCCCCAACCCCTCTTTTTACACTGCTGCTACTCTCTGTTTATCATATATGCATAGTCACTTTAACTATACATTCATGTACATACTACCTCAATTGGGCCGACCAACCAGTGCTCCCGCACATTGGCTAACCGGGCTATCTGTATTGTGTCCTGCCACCCACCACCCGCCAACCCTCTTTTACGCTACTGCTACTCTCTGTTCATCATATATGCATAGTCACTTCAACCATAACTACATGTACATACTACCTCAGTCAGCCTAACTAACCGGTGTCTGTATGTAACCTCGCTACTTCTATAGCCTCGCTACTGTATATAGCCTGTCTTTTTACTGTTGTTTCATTTCTTTACTTACCTATTGTTCACCTAACACCTTTTTTGCACTATTGGTTAGAGCATGAAAGTAAGCATTTATTTCACTGTAAGGTTGTAACCTGTTGTATTCGGCGCACGTGACGAATATACTTTGATTTGATTTGAAATATTATATATTTTTGGGCTTCTTGCGTTCAATTTGCAGTCTACAAATTATTAGAATGATGTTCCGGCCCACTGACCATCGCTCAAGTAGAAATCCGCCTGAATGTAGTTGATGATCACTGATATAGGACAATCTGCCTTGACCTCTCACCTACTGCATATGGGTGCATGTTGTCACTGGTTGAGATGAACACAGTGAATCTAGTTGATCATCCATGCTATAGAAAGACAATGTAAGGATAATGTTGGATCATAAACTTGGACTTAATATATCCAGGTCATATATCATAAAGAAACCGACTAATACCAGGGGATTCATTTAAATGTATAATACTTGAATCCAACTGACTATTCAACCATCTATCAAAGGTTATGCATGATGGCTGAAGAACAAAATAATAATAATGGTACTCACAATATACAATATATATATATAGGGACACCCCTTCAAATGAGTGGATTCAGCTATTTCAGCCACACCCGTTGCTGACAGGTATATAAAATCGAGCACACAGCCATGCAATCTCCATAGACAAACATTGACAGTGAAATGGGCTCACTAAAGAGCTCAGTGACTTTGAACGTGACACCATCATAGAATGCCACCTGTCCAACAAGTCAGTTTGTAAAAATTCTGGTATTGTGAAGTGGAAACATCTAGGAGCAACAGCGGCTCAGCCGCGAAGTGGTAGGCCATACAAACTCACAGAACAAGACCGCCAAGTGCTGAAGTGCGTAAAATAGTTTGTCTTCTTTAAGAGCAATTGGAGGTCACAGAAGGAGAGTTGTATGGCATTGAAGCTCGTCTGGAGGGTTGTTAACACAGTGTCCAAGGGCCAAAAGTATACAGAATAGTGTCATCTGCATAGAGATAGATCAGAGACTCACCAGCAGCAAGAGCGACATCATTGATGTATACAAAGAAGAGAGTTGCTCTAAGAATTGAACCCTGTGGCACCCCCATAGAGACTGCCAGAGGCCCGGACAACAGACCCTCCGATTTGACACACTGAACTCTATCAGATAAGTAGTTGGTGAACCAGGTGAGGCAATCATTTGGTCAATGAATACGGCTGCACAGTATTGTTTCTTATCGATGGCGGTAAAGATATCGTTTAGGACCTTGAGCGTGGCTGAGGTGCACCCATGACCAGCTCTGAAACCAGACTGCTTGGCGGAGAAGGTATTGTGGGATTCGAAATGGTCGGTAATCTGTTTGTTGACTTGGCTTTCGAAGACCTTAGAAAGGCAGGGTAGGATAGATATAGGTCTGTAGCAGTTTGGGTCAAGAGTGTCCCCCCCCCTTTGAAGAGGGGGATGACCGCAGCTGCTTTCCAATCTTTGGGAATCTCAGACGACACAAAAGAGAGGTTGAACAAGCTAGTAATAGGGGTTGCAACAATTTCGGCAGATAATTTTAGAAAGAAAGGGTCCACATTGTCTAGCCCGGCTGATTTGTAGGGGTCCAGATGTTGCAGCTCTTTCAGAACATCAGCTGACTGGATTTGGGAGAAGGAGAAATGGGTAAGGCTTGGGCGAGTTGCTGTGAGGGGTGCAGTGCTGTTGACCGGGGAAGGGGTAGCCAGGTGAAAAGAATGGCCAGCAGTAGAAAAATGCTTATTGAAATTCTCAATTATAGTGGATTTATCGGTGGTGACAGTGTTTCCTATCTTCAGTGCAGTGGGCAGCTGGGAGGAGGTGTTCTTATTCTCCATGGACTTTAAAGTGTCCCAGAACTTTTTTTGAGTTTGTGTTGCAGGAAGCAAATTTCTGCTTTGGTTTTTTCTAACTGCCTGTGTACATTGCCTTGCGAAATATTCGGCCCCCTTGAACTTTGCGAACTTTTGCCACATTTCAGGCTTCAAACATAAAGATATAAAACTGTATTTTTTGTGAAGAATCAACAACAAGTGGGACACAATCATGAAGTGGACCGACATTTATTGGATATTTCAAACTTTTTTAACAAATCAAAAACTGAAAAATTGTGCGTGCAAAATTATTCAGCCCCCTTAAGTTAATACTTTGTAGCGCCACCTTTTGCTGCGATTACAGCTGTAAGTCGCTTGGGATATGTCTCTATCAGTTTTGCACATCGAGAGACTGAATTTTTTTTCCATTCCTCCTTGCAAAACAGCTCGAGCTCAGTGAGGTTGGATGGAGAGCATTTGTGAACAGCAGTTTTCAGTTCTTTCCACAGATTCTCGATTGGATTCAGGTCTGGACTTTGACTTGGCCATTCTAACACCTGGATATGTTTATTTTTTAACCATTCCATTGTAGATTTTGCTTTATGTTTTGGATCATTGTCTTGTTGGAAGACAAATCTCCGTCCCAGTCTCAGGTCTTTTGCAGACTCCATCAGGTTTTCTTCCAGAATGGTCCTGTATTTGGCTCCATCCATCTTCCCATCAATTTTAATCATCTTCCCTGTCCCTGCAGAAGAAAAGCAGGCCCAAACCACGATGCCGCCACCACCATGTTTGACAGTGGGGATGGTGTGTTCAGGGTGATGGGCTGTGTTGCTTTTACGCCAAACATAACATTTTGCATTGTTGCCAAAAAGTTCCATTTTGGTTTCATCTGACCAGAGCACCTTCTTCCACATGTTTGGTGTGTCTCCCAGGTGGCTTGTGGCAAACTTTAAACAACAAAAAAAGTTGCATATCACGGGGGCTGTTCGATGCTAAGGCAGAACGCCATAGGATGTTTTTGTGTTGGTTAAGGTCTGGAGAGAACCAATGGCTATATCTGTTCCTGGTTCTAAATGTCTTGAATGGGGCGTGCTTATTTAAGATGGTGAGGAAGGCATTTAAAAAACAAATGAACAGGCATCCTCTACTGACGGGATGAGATCAATATCCTTCCAGGATACCCCGGCCAGGTCGATTAGAAAGGCCTGCTCGCTGAAGTGTTTCAGGGAGCATTTGACAGTAAAACGATTTAACAATACGCTAAAGTCCTTCCACAGTGGCCGAATTGTCAGTCTGGATGAACACAGATGCTGCCTTGAATTCTTATATGTTTTCCCCACTGCATTTCAGTTGTACAACCATGCATGCTTACGCGAAGGCTGCAATTATGTGCCTATAATGTCTGTCATCTGCCCCAATTATAGGAAGGAATCTCGGATGGATTTATGCAAATCAAATTTTATTTTGGGGTTTTAATACCCCGAGGCCATGCTTTAAATGGTTGTTTACATGGCAACTTATACATTTAGGAGGGTCAAATCAACTGTAAAGAAATTAATGTACAGAGGAGGAATGTTGTAATGGGCTGACATAATGGCTGCTTAACTATACTAGCTAGAGTAAGTGGCTTGCTAGCTTAGCGTCCAACACATTAGCTAGCATATTCTTGTCAATGTCTAACACTCTTACTTAACACTTATACAGGTCAATTGAACATTTTGAGGCAATCATTGCTGGCAATATCCCCTCAAAACATTGTATGTGTATGGCTTTTGTCTTCAAGAACCTCAGGAGGTTGAAGAAATTTGGCATGGCACCTAAAACCCTCACAAACTTTTACAGATACACAATTGAGAGCTTCCTGTCAGGCTGTATCACCACCTGGTACAGCAACTGCACCACCCATAACTGCAGGGCTCTCCCTCCAGGACACCTACAGCACCCGATGTCACAGGAAGGCCAAAAAGATCATCAAGGACAACAACCACCCGAGCCAACGATGAACAACAACGACTGGCTAGCTGGTTGACCTACAAACCAGCTAAAAGCTTTGCTGATAGTGACACTGTATGTGTGTGTGTGTGTGTGTGTGTGTGTGTGTGTGTGTGTGTGTGTGTGTGTGTGTGTGTGTGTGTGTGTGTGTGTGTGTGTGTGTGTGTGTGTGTGTGTGTGTGTGTGTGTGTGTGTGTGTGTGTGTGTGTGTGTGTGTGTGTGTGTGTCACACTGTGAGGTAATGCATGGCTGAGTTTTTTGAGGCTTCAAAGATTCGTCCAAGCCAGCACTTCTGAGGCTAAAGCCCCAGAACAAAGGACATAGATCTGCAGTGTTGTGTTTCTCACTGCACTGGTCACATTAGACTCAGCGGTAACTGTGGAGAGCTGGCTGATCAAATGCTCGGTGTGTGTGTGTGTGTGTGTGTGTGTGTGTGTGTGTGTGTGTGTGTGTGTGTGTGTGTGTGTGTGTGTGTGTGTGTGTGTGTGTGTGCGTGCGTGCGTGCGTGCGTGCGTGCGTGCGTGCGTGCGTGCGTGCGTGCGTGTGTGTGTGTGTGCGTGTGTGTGTCTGGCCTCACAACGATGGCTGCCCATCCATCCAGACAGCCTCTAGAGAGGAGCAAAGCCTTATCAGGGATCTAAACACACAAGCACTCCGTTGCACACAGGCAAGTTTATTCTAATGATTTCCACTGAGCTAATTAGTCGTTAGAACATGAAGGGCTTTCCATTGACATGCTGAATCCACTAGTGGGGAGTGGACAAGCACTGTCAGCTCAACACAACCCAACACTATAGCACGTCAATGGAAACACTAGCTAGTGTCTGGGCTGGCTCTGCAGAACTGGGACAGACGGCTTTGTGAGGACTCACTACTGCCTGACCCTACTGCCTTCTCTGCAACCCACACACACGCACACACACACACACACACGCACATGCACGCACACGCGCACACACACGCACACGCACACACACACACACACACACAATCACCCTGGATTGACCCTGCTGGACTCCATGTAACACACACCAACCAGTTATTGAATGCAACAGTGAATCACTTTTTACACAGGGGCATTGGGTGTTGCATAACTTTTTCACGGCAATGTATACAGTAGTGGTGTTGGTCCTACCTCCCTTACTTTTCTGCTAAACACACAGGCACACACACTAGTAAACAGAACACAGGAAATAGGATGTTGTCACTACCAAGATATTGCTTCAACTACTCTCTCTCGCTCACTCTTGCGCTCTCTCTCTCTCTCTCTCTCCTTCCCTTCCATCTCTCCCTCACAGAGAGCAGGGGGCCCAGCTGTTTTGATAAGCACCAATAAGACAATAAACACAGGAATCAACCAAACCCAACCCCATTCATCTCTCTCTCTCTCTCTCTCTCTCTCTCTCTCTCTCTCTCTCTCTCTCTCTCTCTCTCTCTCTCTCTCTCTCTCTCTCTCTCTCTCTCTCTCTCGCTATTGCACACACAGACAACAAAGCTGAGAGGGATAGAGGTGGAGAGAGGGAAAGAGGCATTGGAGCCTGTGATTATAGTATGGTTCAAAGTGGCACACACACATTCACACATCCATCCACACACACATCCATCCACACACACACATGCTCTTAGAGGAGCACAAAGAGCAGGAGTGTTCTCGTTCAAGTTCCACTAGAGGAAGATTACCTTATGTAGCTAGTAGATTATGGTACAGCATTGTACCTAGCATGAGGTTAGCATAAGGTTTAACCCTTACAGTTATGGTACAGGTTAGGACCAGGCATTCCTTACACACACAAGCTTCCTCACACACACACACACACACACACACACACACACACACACACACACACACACACACACACACACACACACACACACACACACACACACACACACACACACACACACACACACACCCTGTAAGGGTTAAACCTTCAATGCCTGGTCCTAACCTGTACCATAACTGTAAGGGTTAAACCTTATGCTAACCTCATGCTAGGTACAATGTTGTACCATAAATCTACTATCTACATTAGGTAATCTTCCTGTAGGGAATTTGAACGAGAACACTCCTGCTCTTTGTGCTACTATGCCATACTATAATCACAGGCTCATAAAAAGCTCTGTTCCGTCTCTCTCCCTCTCCTTCTGCTTCTCTCCACCTCTCTCCCTCTCCTTCTGCTTCTCTCCACCTCCCCCTCTCCTTCTGCTTCTCTCCACCTCTCCCCTCTCCTTCTGCTTCTCTCCACCTCCCCCTCTCCTCCTGCTTCTCTCCACCTCTCCCCTCTCATTCTGCTTCTCTCCACCTCTCCCCTCTCATTCTCCTTCTCTCCACCTCCCCCTCTCCTCCTGCTTCTCTCCACCTCCCCCTCTCATTCTGCTTCTCTCCACCTCTCTCCCTCTCCTTCTGCTTCTCTCCATCTCTCCCCTCTCCTTCTGCTTCTCTCCACCTCTCCCCTCTCCTCCTGCTTCTCTCCACCTCTCCCCTCTCCTTCTGCTTCTCTCCACCTCTCCCCTCTCATTCTGCTTCTCTCCAACTCCCCCTCTCATTCTGCTTCTCTCAACCTCTCCCCTCTCATTCTGCTTCTCTCCACCTCTCCCCTCTCATTCTGCTTCTCTCCACCTCCCCCTCTCCTTCTGCTTCTCTCTACCTCTCCCCTCTCCTTCTGCTTCTCTCCACCTCTCCCCTCTCATTCTGCTTCTCTCCACCTCTCCCCTCTCATTCTGCTTCTCTCCACCTCCCCCTCTCCTTCTGCTTCTCTCAACCTCTCCCCTCTCATTCTGCTTCTCTCCACCTCTCCCCTCTCATTCTGCTTCTCTCCACCTCCCCCCTCTCCTTCTGCTTCTCTCCACCTCTCTCCCTCTCCTTCTGCTTCTCTCTACCTCTCCCCTCTCCTCCTGCTTCTCTCCACCTCTCCCCTCTCATTCTGCTTCTCTCCACCTCTCCCCTCTCATTCTGCTTCTCTCCACCTCCCCCCTCTCCTTCTGCTTCTCTCTACCTCTCCCCTCTCCTCCTGATTCTCTCCCCCTCTCCTCCTGCTTCTCTCCAGGGAGGGGGAGGGAGGGAGGGAGTTAGTGGAAAGTGAGGGAGGGTAGAATGGGGGTGGATAGAGAACTACTCAGTGTGAACAAACAGACCACATCCATGTCAGAACATGTTGTTGAAAGGAGGAGAGAACCAGCTGAATGAGAAGAGAGGATAACAGACAGAAGAATAGAAGAGAAGAAAGGAGGGATGGAAACAGGTATTTCACTCAGCTAGGGTCGAGAGAGTCAGAGACAGACTAGGGTCACTGACCAGTGTATGTGTAAGTATGTATACAATACAACCGGGGTGTTGGATGATGTGAGAAGACACACACACACAGTACACACAGTACACACACAGCACACACATTACACACACAGTACACACACACATTACACACACAGTACACACACAGCACAGCACACACACACAGTACACACACAGTACACGAACAGTACACACACACACAGTACACACACAAAGTACACACAGTACACACACAATACACACACAGTACAGTTACTGTTAGATCTTGATCTCAGGAGCTCAAACCATGGCTGCAGGCGAGGAACACACAACAGCAGAAAGTATGAGTGAGCTTCAAAGCAGAGGAAGTCAAAGTTCCTCACACTCACACACCTGCCAGGTGGGGTTATCACTGCACACCACCGAAGGCTTTCAGGGAGATCCTGATCATTAATTACATGAAAAGTTGATACTGGATTTTCCAGGTGAACAAAAAGAGGGCCTACTCTAATTTCATGTATGTGGTAGTAGTGGTAGTAATGGTAGTGAGTAGATGTGGTAGTAGTGGTAGTAATGGTAGTGAGTAGATGTGGTAGTAGTGGTAGTAATGGTAGTGAGTAGATGTGGTAGTAGTGGCAGGGGTTGTAGTGGTAGGGGTTGTAGTGGTAGTAATGGTACTAGTGGGTAGAGGTGGTAGGGGGTAGTAGTGGTAGGGGGTAGTAGTGGTAGTAGTGGTAGGGGGTAGTAGTGGTAGGGGGTAGGGGGTAGGGGGTAGTAGTGGGAGTAGTGGTAGTAGTGGTAGTAGTGGTAGGGGGTTGTAGTGGTAGTAATGGTACTAGTGGGTAGAGGTGGTAGGGGTAGTAGTGGTGGGGGGTAGTAGTGGTAGGGGGTAGTAGTGGTAGGGGTAGAGGTGGTAGTGGGTAGTAGTGGTAAGGGTTAGAGGTGGTAGGGGGTAGTAGTGGTAGGGGGTAGTAGTGGTAGTAGTGGTAGGGGGTAGTAGTGGTAGGGGGTAGGGGGTAGTAGTGGGAGTAGTGGTAGTAGTGGTAGTAGTGGTAATGAGTAGTAGTGGTAGTAGTGGGAGTAGTGGTAGTAGTGGTAATGAGTAGTAGTGGTAGTAGTGGTAGTAGTGGTAATGAGTAGTAGTGGTAGTAGTGGTAATGAGTAGTAGTGGTAGTAGTGGGAGTAGTGGTAGTAGTGGTAATGAGTAGTAGTGGTAGTAGTGGTAGTAGTGGTAATGAGTAGTAGTGGTAGTAGTGGGAGTAGTGGTAGTAGTGGTAGTAGTGGTAATGAGTAGTAGTGGTAGTAGTGGTAGTAGTGGTAATGAGTAGTAGTGGTAGTAGTGGTAATGAGTAGTAGTGGTAGTAGTGGTAGTAGTGGTAATGAGTAGTAGTGGTAGTAGTGGTAATGAGTAGTAGTGGTAGTAGTGGTAGTAGTGGTAGTAGTGGTAGTAGTGGTAATGAGTAGTAGTGGTAGTAGTGGTAATGAGTAGTAGTGGTAGTAGTGGGAGTAGTGGTAGTAGTGGTAATGAGTAGTAGTGGTAGTAGTGGGAGTAGTGGTAGTAGTGGTAATGAGTAGTAGTGGTAGTAGTGGTAATGAGTAGTAGTGGTAGTAGTGGTAATGAGTAGTAGTGGTAGTAGTGGTAGTAGTGGTAATGAGTAGTAGTGGTAGTAGTGGTAGTAGTGGCAGGGGTTGTAGTGGTAGGGGTTGTAGTGGTAGTAATGGTAGTGAGTAGTAGTGGTAGTAGTGGTAGTAGTGGTAGTAGTGGTAGGGGTTGTAGTGGTAGTAATGGTACTAGTGGTAGGGGGTAGTAGTGGTAGTGGGTAGTAGTGGTAGGTGGTAGAGGTGGTAGGGGTAGTAGTGGTAGGGGTAGTAGTGGTAGGGGTAGTAGTGGCAGGGGGTAGAGGTGGTAGGGTTAGAGGTGGTAGGGGGTAGTAGTGGTAGGGGGTAGTAGTGGTAGTAGTGGTAGGGGGTAGTAGTGGTAGGGCGTAGTAGTGGAGGTAGTGGTAGTAGTGGTAGGGGTAGAGGTGGTAGGGGGTAGTAATGGTAGGGGGTAGTAGTGATAGTAGTGGTAGGGGTAGAGGTGGTAGGGGGTAGTAGTGGTAGGGGGTAGTAGTGGTAAGGGTTAGAGTTGGTAGGGGGTAGTAGTGGTAGGGGTAGTAGTGGTAGGGCGTAGTAGTGGAGGTAGTGGTAGTAGTGGTAGTAGTGGTAGGGGTAGAGGTGGTAGGGGTAGTAATGGTAGGGGATAGTAGTGATAGTAGTGGTAGTAGTGGTAGGGGATGGTAGTGTTAGGGGGTAGTAGTGGTAGTGGTGGTAAGGGATAGTAGTGGTAGTAGTGGTAGGGGATAGTAGTGGTAGTAATGGTAGTAGTGGTAGGGGAGTAGTGGTAGGGGACAGTAGTGGTAGGGGGTAGTAGTGGTAGTGCTGGTAGTAGTGGTAGGTGGTAGAGGTGGTAGGGGGTAGTAGTGGTAGGGGGTAGTAATGGTAGGGGTAGTAGTGGAGGTAGTGGTAGTAGTCATAGTAGTGGTAGGGGGTAGAGGTGGTAGGGGGTAGTAGTGGAGGTAGTGGTAGTAGTGATAGTAGTGGTAGGGGTAGAGGTGGTAGGGGTAGTAGTGGTAGGGGATAGTAGTGATAGTAGTGGTAGTAGTGGTAGGGGATGGTAGTGTTAGGGGTAGTAGTGGTAGTGGTGGTAAGGGATAGTAGTGGTAGTAGTGGTAGGGGATAGTAGTGGTAGTAATGGTAGTAGTGGTAGGGGAGTAGTGGTAGTGCTGGTAGTAGTGGTAGGTGGTAGAGGTGGTAGGGGGTAGTAGTGGTAGGGGTAGAGGTGGTAGGGGTAGTAGTGGTAGTACTGGTAGGGGTAGTAGTGGTAGTAGTGGTAGGGGGTAGTAGTGGTAGTAGTGGGAGTAGTGGTAGTAGTGGTAATGAGTAGTAGTGGTAGTAGTGGTAGTAGTGGTAATGAGTAGTAGTGGTAGTAGTGGGAGTAGTGGTAGTAGTGGTAGTAGTGGTAATGAGTAGTAGTGGTAGTAGTGGTAGTAGTGGTAATGAGTAGTAGTGGTAGTAGTGGTAGTAGTGGTAATGAGTAGTAGTGGTAGTAGTGGTAATGAGTAGTAGTGGTAGTAGTGGGAGTAGTGGTAGTAGTGGTAATGAGTAGTAGTGGTAGTAGTGGTAGTAGTGGTAATGAGTAGTAGTGGTAGTAGTGGGAGTAGTGGTAGTAGTGGTAGTAGTGGTAATGAGTAGTAGTGGTAGTAGTGGTAGTAGTGGTAATGAGTAGTAGTGGTAGTAGTGGTAATGAGTAGTAGTGGTAGTAGTGGTAGTAGTGGTAATGAGTAGTAGTGGTAGTAGTGGTAATGAGTAGTAGTGGTAGTAGTGGTAGTAGTGGTAGTAGTGGTAGTAGTGGTAATGAGTAGTAGTGGTAGTAGTGGTAATGAGTAGTAGTGGTAGTAGTGGGAGTAGTGGTAGTAGTGGTAATGAGTAGTAGTGGTAGTAGTGGGAGTAGTGGTAGTAGTGGTAATGAGTAGTAGTGGTAGTAGTGGTAATGAGTAGTAGTGGTAGTAGTGGTAATGAGTAGTAGTGGTAGTAGTGGTAGTAGTGGTAATGAGTAGTAGTGGTAGTAGTGGTAGTAGTGGCAGGGGGTTGTAGTGGTAGGGGGTTGTAGTGGTAGTAATGGTAGTGAGTAGTAGTGGTAGTAGTGGTAGTAGTGGTAGTAGTGGTAGGGGGTTGTAGTGGTAGTAATGGTACTAGTGGTAGGGGGTAGTAGTGGTAGTGGGTAGTAGTGGTAGGTGGTAGAGGTGGTAGGGGGTAGTAGTGGTAGGGGTAGTAGTGGTAGGGGTAGTAGTGGCAGGGGGTAGAGGTGGTAAGGGTTAGAGGTGGTAGGGGTAGTAGTGGTAGGGGTAGTAGTGGTAGTAGTGGTAGGGGTAGTAGTGGTAGGGCGTAGTAGTGGAGGTAGTGGTAGTAGTGGTAGGGGATAGAGGTGGTAGGGGGTAGTAATGGTAGGGGGTAGTAGTGATAGTAGTGGTAGGGGTAGAGGTGGTAGGGGTAGTAGTGGTAGGGGTAGTAGTGGTAAGGGTTAGAGTTGGTAGGGGTAGTAGTGGTAGGGGTAGTAGTGGTAGGGCGTAGTAGTGGAGGTAGTGGTAGTAGTGGTAGTAGTGGTAGGGGTAGAGGTGGTAGGGGGTAGTAATGGTAGGGGATAGTAGTGATAGTAGTGGTAGTAGTGGTAGGGGATGGTAGTGTTAGGGGTAGTAGTGGTAGTGGTGGTAAGGGATAGTAGTGGTAGTAGTGGTAGGGGATAGTAGTGGTAGTAATGGTAGTAGTGGTAGGGGAGTAGTGGTAGGGGACAGTAGTGGTAGGGGGTAGTAGTGGTAGTGCTGGTAGTAGTGGTAGGTGGTAGAGGTGGTAGGGGGTAGTAGTGGTAGGGGGTAGTAATGGTAGGGGTAGTAGTGGAGGTAGTGGTAGTAGTCATAGTAGTGGTAGGGGTAGAGGTGGTAGGGGGTAGTAGTGGAGGTAGTGGTAGTAGTGATAGTAGTGGTAGGGGTAGAGGTGGTAGGGGGTAGTAGTGGTAGGGGATAGTAGTGATAGTAGTGGTAGTAGTGGTAGGGGATGGTAGTGTTAGGGGGTAGTAGTGGTAGTGGTGGTAAGGGATAGTAGTGGTAGTAGTGGTAGGGGATAGTAGTGGTAGTAATGGTAGTAGTGGTAGGGGAGTAGTGGTAGTGCTGGTAGTAGTGGTAGGTGGTAGAGGTGGTAGGGGGTAGTAGTGGTAGGGGGTAGAGGTGGTAGGGGGTAGTAGTGGTAGTACTGGTAGGGGGTAGTAGTGGTAGTAGTGGTAGGGGGTAGTAGTGGTAGGGGGTAGTAGTGGTAGGGGGTAGTAGTGGTAGTGCTGGTAGTAGTGGTAGGTGGTAGAGGTGGTAGGGGGTAGTAGTGGTAGGGGGTAGAGGTGGTAGGGGTAGTAGTGGTAGTAGTGGGGGAGAGACAGACAGATTACAGTTATAGTGGGGGGAGAGACAGACAGATTACAGTTATAGTGGGGGGGAGAGACAGACATATTACAGTTATAGTGGGGCAGAGAGACAGGCAGATTACAGTTATAGTGGGGTGGAGAGACAGACAGATTACAGTTATAGTGGGGTGGAGAGACAGACAGATTACAGTTATAGTGGGGCGGAGAGACAGACAGATTACAGTTAGAGTGGGGCGGAGAGACAGGCAGATTACAGTTAGAGTGGGGTGGAGAGACAGACAGATTACAGTTATAGTGGGGTGGAGAGACAGACAGATTACAGTTATAGTGGGGTGGAGAGACAGACAGATTACTGTTTTAGTGGGGTGGAGAGACAGACAGATGACAGTTATAGTGGGGTGGAGAGACAGACAGATTACAGTTACAGTGGGGTGAAGAGACAGACAGATTACAGTTATAGTGGGGTGGAGAGACAGACAGATTACAGTTATAGTGGGGTGGAGAGACGGGCAGATTACAGCAGGGTCTCATCTGCAGTACCTGTGTGGTCTTATCTCCAAAGTGTGTGCGTGTGTCAGAGAGTGTAAGTGTGTGTGTGTGTCCGCATGCAGTGGGGTGGTGTGTGTGTGTGATGTACAGTGTGTGTGTGTGTGTGTGTGTGTGTGTGTGTGTGTGTGTGTGTGTGTGTGTGTGTGTGTGTGTGTGTGTGTGTGTGTGTGTGTGTGCTTGAGAGGTTTTTACAGACCAGGCGGGTTGAAATGTCACCTGCTTCTCTTTTTCAGGGGGACAGCGATGTCAGAGGTCAACAAGGGCCACCGACAGACTATTTCAATACACACACACACACACACACACACACACACACACACACACACACACACACACACACACACACACACACACACACACACACACACACACACACACACACACACACACACACACACACACACACACACACACACACGATTGTGATTCCTCACCCACTGTGTCACAGGGCTGGTCTTTGTGCACGCAGAAGTCAGTCCTGCAACGAGAAGAACAATATTAGTTCAGTCCACCTGACCTCATCCTGCAATGCTACTGTGTTGATAAGGGTGTAGAGTGAAGTGTCCAATGCTACTGTGTTGATAAGGGTGTAGGGTGAAGTGTCCAATGCTACTGTGTTGATAAGGGTGTAGGGTGAAGTGTCCAATGCTACTGTGTTGATAAGGGTGTAGGGTGAAGTGTCCAATGCTACTGTGTTGATAAGGGTGTAGGGTGAAGTTTCCAATGCTACTGTGTTGATAAGGGTGTAGGGTGAAGTTTCCAATGCTACTGTGTTGATAAGGGTGCATGGTGAAGTGTCCAATGCTACTGTGTTGATAAGGGTGTAGGGTGAAGTTTCCAATGCTACTGTGTTGATAAGGGTGTAGGGTGAAGTGTCCAATGCTACTGTGTTGATAAGGGTGTAGGGTGAAGTGTCCAATGCTACTGTGTTGATAAGGGTGTAGGGTGAAGTTTCCAATGCTACTGTGTTGATAAGGGTGTAGGGTGAAGTTTCCAATGCTACTGTGTTGATAAGGGTGTAGGGTGAAGTTTCCAATGCTACTGTGTTGATAAGGGTGTAGGGTGAAGTTTCCAATGCTACTGTGTTGATAAGGGTGTAGGGTGAAGTTTCCAATGCTACTGTGTTGATAAGGGTGTAGGGTGAAGTGTCCAATGCTACTGTGTTGATAAGGGTGTAGGGTGAAGTTTCCAATGCTACTGTGTTGATAAGGGTGTAGGGTGAAGTTTCCAATGCTACTGTGTTGATAAGGGTGCAGGGTGAAGTTTCCAATGCTACTGTGTTGATAAGGGTGTAGGGTGAAGTTTCCAATGCTACTGTGTTGATAAGGGTGTAGGGTGAAGTGTCCAATGCTACTGTGTTGATAAGGGTGTAGGGTGAAGTTTCCAATGCTACTGTGTTGATAAGGGTGTAGGGTGAAGTGTCCAATGCTACTGTGTTGATAAGGGTGTAGGGTGAAGTGTCCAATGCTACTGTGTTGATAAGGGTGTAGGGTGAAGTTTCCAATGCTACTGTGTTGATAAGGGTGTAGGGTGAAGTTTCCAATGCTACTGTGTTGATAAGGGTGTAGGGTGAAGTTTCCAATGCTACTGTGTTGATAAGGGTGTAGGGTGAAGTTTCCAATGCTACTGTGTTGATAAGGGTGTAGGGTGAAGTGTCCAATGCTACTGTGTTGATAAGGGTGTAGGGTGAAGTTTCCAATGCTACTGTGTTGATAAGGGTGTAGGGTGAAGTTTCCAATGCTACTGTGTTGATAAGGGTGCAGGGTGAAGTTTCCAATGCTACTGTGTTGATAAGGGTGTAGGGTGAAGTTTCCAATGCTACTGTGTTGATAAGGGTGTAGGGTGAAGTGTCCAATGCTACTGTGTTGATAAGGGTGTAGGGTGAAGTTTCCAATGCTACTGTGTTGATAAGGGTGTAGGGTGAAGTGTCCAATGCTACTGTGTTGATAAGGGTGTAGGGTGAAGTGTCCAATGCTACTGTGTTGATAAGGGTGTAGGGTGAAGTTTCCAATGCTACTGTGTTGATAAGGGTGTAGGGTGAAGTTTCCAATGCTACTGTGTTGATAAGGGTGTAGGGTGAAGTTTCCAATGCTACTGTGTTGATAAGGGTGTAGGGTGAAGTTTCCAATGCTACTGTGTTGATAAGGGTGTAGGGTGAAGTTTCCAATGCTACTGTGTTGATAAGGGTGTAGGGTGAAGTGTCCAATGCTACTGTGTTGATAAGGGTGTAGGGTGAAGTTTCCAATGCTACTGTGTTGATAAGGGTGTAGGGTGAAGTTTCCAATGCTACTGTGTTGATAAGGGTGCAGGTGAAGTTTCCAATGCTACTGTGTTGATAAGGGTGTAGGGTGAAGTTTCCAATGCTACTGTGTTGATAAGGGTGTAGGGTGAAGTGTCCAATGCTACTGTGTTGATAAGGGTGTAGGGTGAAGTTTCCAATGCTACTGTGTTGATAAGGGTGTAGGGTGAAGTGTCCAATGCTACTGTGTTGATAAGGGTGTAGGGTGAAGTGTCCAATGCTACTGTGTTGATAAGGGTGTAGGGTGAAGTTTCCAATGCTACTGTGTTGATAAGGGTGTAGGGTGAAGTTTCCAATGCTACTGTGTTGATAAGGGTGTAGGGTGAAGTTTCCAATGCTACTGTGTTGATAAGGGTGTAGGGTGAAGTGTCCAATGCTACTGTGTTGATAAGGGTGTAGGGTGAAGTGTCCAATGCTACTGTGTTGATAAGGGTGTAGGGTGAAGTGTCCAATGCTACTGTGTTGATAAGGGTGTAGGGTGAAGTGTCCAATGCTACTGTGTTGATAAGGGTGTAGGGTGAAGTGTCCAATGCTACTGTGTTGATAAGGGTGTAGGGTGAAGTTTCCAATGCTACTGTGTTGATAAGGGTGTAGGGTGAAGTGTCCAATGCTACTGTGTTGATAAGGGTGCATGGTGAAGTTTCCAATGCTACTGTGTTGATAAGGGTGTAGGGTGAAGTTTCCAATGCTACTGTGTTGATAAGGGTGCATGGTGAAGTTTCCAATGCTACTGTGTTGATAAGGGTGCATGGTGAAGTTTCCAATGCTACTGTGTTGATAAGGGTGCATGGTGAAGTTTCCAATGCTACTGTGTTGATAAGGGTGCAGGGTGAAGTGTCCAATGCTACTGTGTTGATAAGGGTGTAGGGTGAAGTGTCCAATGCTACTGTGTTGATAAAGGTGTAGGGTGAAGTGTCCAATGCTACTGTGTTGATAAGGGTGTAGGGTGAAGTGTCCAATGCTACTGTGTTGATAAGGGTGTAGGGTGAAGTGTCCAATGCTACTGTGTTGATAAGGGTGTAGGGTGAAGTGTCCAATGCTACTGTGTTGATAAGGGTGCATGGTGAAGTTTCCAATGCTACTGTGTTGATAAGGGTGTAGGGTGAAGTTTCCCATGGATGCTGATCTGGGTCAATTGAACATTTTCCACACGTATGTTAAAGCATGTACAATACAATGTCATTTATTTAGATTTCTTCAAACATATTTTGTGTTTGTGTTTCTCTTATCAACACTAAGATTCCCTTAGGGATAGATCTAGGATCAGCTTCCCCTCCCCAATCCGAACCTTAAACATTTTAATTGGGCCTATTAGTTCAATCCACCAGTTGAATCTTCACTTCCACTTCCATTGCATCTTCACTTAGTCTCCCACTGACATCAATTCATGACCAAGTGAAAAAATGACTTAAGTGTAAATGTTAACTGCCATTTGCTGTCAACGTTACACCAGAATAGTGCTACATAGAGGGGTTAATGTACAATGCACCCTGAATGTGTTCTCTCTAATCTATGTACTGTAGTTCATGCTGGACAAACAGCTAGCAGCCCTCAACTCAAACATTCCACGTCTCCTTCGCTGTGGCATAGTCACTCACACACGCACACATGCACGCACGCACGCACAAACAAACACACAGTTTATGTTGGTTACCATGGGGACCGGCCGACCCGTGTAAGGCCCGTTCCAGTACATGCAGGGACTCTCATTCCCACCACTGAGAACCCAAGACCCTCTTTGTCCCCACTGTTAAGCAGTGATTTGACATGGTTTACATACCAAATGTCACCCTATGCCCTACATAGTGTAGTACTTTAAACAGAGCCCTATTGGAATAGGGTGCCATTTGGAATGCAGCCATGCTGTAGAACCCCTGAGTGGAGAGTGACTTTGTAAATAGTAGGCAAGACAGGACACAGAGAGACAGAGACATAGTGAGGGAGAGAGAGAGACATAGTGAGGGAGAGAGAGAGACATAGTGAGGGAGAGAGAGAGACATAGTGAGGGAGAGAGAGAGACATAGTGAGGGAGAGAGAGAGAGACATCGTGAGGGAGAGAGAGAGACATAGTGAGGGAGAGAGAGACACATTGAGGGAGAGAGGCAGAGAGAGAGAGACACATTGAGGGAGAGAGGCAGAGAGAGAGAGACACATTGAGGGAGAGAGGCAGAGAGAGAGAGACATAGTGAGGGAGAGAGGCAGAGAGAGAGAGAGAGAGAGAGAGAGAGAGAGAGAGAGAGAGAGAGAGACATAGTGAGGGAGAGAGGCAGAGAGAGAGAGAGAGAGATGCTCTAGAGAGAAAGAGAGAGTGATGCTCTAGAGAGAGAGAGAGAGAGACAGAGAGACAGAGAGAGAGAGAGAGACATAGTGAGGGAGAGAGGCAGAGAGAGAGAGAGACATAGTGAGGGAGAGAGGCAGAGAGAGAGGGAGAGACATAGAGACAGAGAGAGAGAGAGACAGTGAGGGAGAGAGGCAGAGAGAGAGAGACATAGTGAGGGAGAGAGAGAGAGAGAGAGAGAGAGAGAGAGAGAGAGAGAGAGAGAGAGAGAGAGAGAGAGAGAGAGAGAGAGAGAGAGAGAGAGAGAGAGAGAGACAGAGAGACAGAGAGAGAGACTTTAACCAAAATAGAAAGGGTACATATTGGGATGGTCTCCGAAGACGTTTAATGATCTGCCCTCTACAGTTTAATGATCTGCTCTCCTCTACAGTTTAACAATCTGCCCTCCTCTACAGTTTAACGATCTGCCCTCCTCTACAGTTTAACGATCTGCCCTCCTCTACAGTTTAATGATCTGCCCTCCTCTACAGTTTAAAGATCTGCCCTCCTCTACAGTTTAACGATCTGCCCTCCACTACAGTTTAACAATCTGCCCTCCTCTACAGTTTAAATATCTGCCCTCCTCTACAGTTTAATGATCTGCCCTCTACAGTTTAAAGATCTGCCCTCCACTACAGTTTAAAGATCTGCCCTCCTCTACAGTTTAAAGATCTGCCCTCCTCTACAGTTTAATGATCTGCCCTCCTCTACAGTTTAATGATCTGCCCTCCTCTACAGTTTAATGATCTGCCCTCCTCTACAGTTTAATGATCTGCCCTCCTCTACAGTTTAAAGATCTCCCCTCCTCTACAGTTGAAATATCTTCCCCTCCTCTACAGTTTAAATATCTACCCTCCTCTACAGTTTAAATATCTACCCTCCTCTACAGTTTAAATATCTGCCCTCCTCTACAGTTTAACGATCTGCCCTCTACAGTTTAAATATCTACCCCTCCTCTACAGTTTAAATATCTGCCCTCCTCTACAGTTTAAATATCTACCCTCCTCTACAGTTTAACGATCTGCCCTCCTCAACAGTTTAAAGATCTGCCCTCCTCTACAGTTTATTAACGATCTGCCATCCTCTACAGTTTTACGATCTGCCATCCTCTACAGTTTTTAATATCTGCCCTCCTCTACAGTTTAAATATCTGCCCTCCTCTACAGTTTAAATATCTGCCCTCCTCTACAGTTTAAAGATCTGCCCTCTACAGTTTAAATATCTACCCCTCCTCTACAGTTTAAATATCTGCCCTCCTCTACAGTTTAAATATCTACCCTCCTCTACAGTTTAACGATCTGCCCTCCTCAACAGTTTAAAGATCTGCCCTCCTCTACAGTTTATTAACGATCTGCCATCCTCTACAGTTTTACGATCTGCCATCCTCTACAGTTTAAATATCTGCCCTCCTCTACAGTTTAAATATCTGCCCTCCTCTACAGTTTAAAGATCTGCCCTCTACAGTTTAAATATCTACCCCTCCTCTACAGTTTAAATATCTGCCCTCCTCTACAGTTTAAATATCTACCCTCCTCTACAGTTTAACGATCTGCCCTCCTCAACAGTTTAAAGATCTGCCCTCCTCTACAGTTTATTAACGATCTGCCATCCTCTACAGTTTTACGATCTGCCATCCTCTACAGTTTAATGATCTGCCCTCCTCTACAGTTTAATGATCTGCCCTCCTCTACAGTTTCAAGATCTGCCCTCATCTACAGTTTAACGATCTGCCCCCCTCTACAGTTTAAAGTTCTGCCCTCCTCTACAGTTTAAAGATCTGCCCTCCTCTACAGTTTAATGATCTGCCATCCTCTACAGTTTAAAGATCTGCCCCTCCTCTACAATTTAAAGATCTGCCCCTCCTCTACAGTTTAAAGATCTGCCTTCCTCTACAGTTTAAAGATCTGCCCGCCTCTACAGTTTAAAGATCTGCCCTCCTCTACAATTTAAATATCTGCCCTCCTCTACAGTTTAAAGATCTGCCCTCCTCTACAGTTTAAAGATCTGCCCCTCCTCTACAGTTTAAATATCTGCCCTCCTCTACAGTTTAAAGATCTACCACACCTCTGGAAAACACTGTTAATGACCCATCTGTACGGTCCAGGTGGGTTCAAACCAGAGATGCCTTTGAACTCTGTTAACAAGCCTGAGCCAATGCACACACACACATGCATAAACACACATGCACACATTCACCACACACACACACATATACACACACAGATGAGACCTCTAGTACACACTCCCTTCATGCTAGAAGGCCAAGAGCAGCTGCTGCCTCCAACACCACAGACCCACCAAACCTCAACAGGATCTAAATCAGTCTACTGCACTTCCTCTACTTACTCTGTGTGTGTGTGTGATGGTGTCGTTCCTATGTTAGTGGAGTGGTAGTACAGGGGTGGGTCACTGCCATTAGTAACCCTGTGATTTGGGAGAGTGGAGGTTCATTTGAAGACCATGACTAACAGGTGAGGAGGGAGTAGAGCGCTGTGATGTCATCCTAGGCAGACTGCTGAACTGATTCAGCCTCTTTTCTAAGTATGGAGAAGACAGAGTCACTACAGCTGTACTAGACCTCACTGACAACACTGAAGAGGTAGTTGCCTTGTGTGGCTCAGTTGGTAGAGCCTGGTTCTTGCAACAACAAAGGTTGTGGGTTTGATTCCTGCTGGGGCCACCAATACCTTATCTCACTCTGTCACTCCCTCTTTCTTTCTTTCTTTCTCCCTCCCTGCGGTCTGCCACATATCCCACTAACTTCTAACAACTAGTAATGGGTTGTACTGCTGCCCTCCTGGTCTGATGGCATGGGCTGTCTGAGACTGTAAAGTGGATTTAACAAACAGCTGGGGGGGCTGACGAGCCAGCTGGAGACGCAGAACTCTCGTTTGATGTGGAGAGGAGGAGAGTGAGTGAGTGAGTGAGTGAGTGAGTGAGTGAGTGAGTGAGTGAGTGAGTGAGTGAGTGAGTGAGTGAGTGACAGGGGGAGGCTGGGCGGAGGGGAGAGGGTATGGTGAGGGGGAGGCTGGGCGGAGAGGAGAGGGCATGGTGAAGGGGAGGCTGGGCGGAGGGGAGAGGGCATGGCGAGGGGGAGGCTGGGCGGAGGGGAGAGGGCATGGCGAGGGGGAGGCTGGGCGGAGGGGAGAGGGCATGGCGAGGGGGAGGCTGGGCAGAGGGGAGAGGGCATGGCGAGGGGGAGGCTGGGCGGAGGGGAGAGGGCATGGCGAGGAGGAGGCAGGGCGGAGGGGAGGGGAGAGGGCGGAGGGAAAGGGCATGGTGAGGGGAGGCTGGGCGGAGGAGAGAGGGCATGGAGAGGGGGAGGCTGGGCAGAGGAGAGAGGGCATAGTGAGGGGAGGCTGGGCGGAGGGGAGAGGGCATGGCGAGGGGAGGCTGGGCGGAGGGGGAGAGGACATGGTGAGGGGAGGCTGGGCGGAGGGGAGAGGGCATGGTGCGGGGAGGCTGGGGAGAGGGTGGAGGGGAGAGGGCATGGTGAGGGGAGGCTGGGCAGAGGGGAGAGTGCATGGTGAGGGGGAGGCTGGGGAGAAGGGAAAGGGCATGGCGAGGGGAGGCTTAGCGGAGGGGAGAGGGCATGGTGAGGGGGAGGCTGGGCGGAGGGAGAGGGCATGGCGAGGGGCAGGCTGGGCGGAGTGGAAAGGGCATGGTAGGGGGAGGCTGGGCGGAGGGGAGAGGAAATGGCGAGGGGAGGCTGGGCGGAGGGGAGAGGGCATGGCGAGGGGGAGGCAGGGCGGAGGGGAGGGGAGAGGGCGGAGGGAAAGGGCATGGTGAGGGGAGGCTGGGCGGAGGAGAGAGGGCATGGAGAGGGGGAGGCTGGGCGGAGGAGAGAGGGCATGGTGAGGGGGAGGCTGGGCGGAGGGGAGAGGGCATGGCGAGGGGGAGGCTGGGCGGAGGGGAGAGGGCATGGTGAGGGGGAGGCTGGGCGGAGGGGAGAGGGCATGGCGAGGGGGAGGCTGGGCGGAGGGGAGAGGGCATGGCGAGGGGAGGCTGGGCAGAGGGGAGAGGGCATAGTGAGGGGAGGCTGGGCGGAGGGGAGAGGGCATGGCGAGGGGAGGCTGGGCGGAGGGGAGAGGACATGGTGAGGGGGAGGCTGGGCGGAGGGGAGAGGGCATGGTGCGGCGGAGGCTGGGTAGAGGGCGGAGGGAAAGGGCATGGTGAGGCCATGGTGAGGGGAGGCTGGCGGAGGGGAGAGGGCATGGTGAGGGGGAGGCTGGGGAGAGGGGAGAGGGCATGGCGAGGGGGAGGCTGGGCGGAGGGGAGAGGGCATGGCAGGAGGAGGCAGGGCGGAGGGGAGGGAGAGGGCGGAGGGAAAGGGCATGGTGAGGGAGGCTGGGCGGAGGAGAGAGGGCATGGAGAGGGGGAGGCTGGGCAGAGGAGAGAGGGCATAGTGAGGGAGGCTGGGCGGAGGGGAGAGGGCATGGCGAGGGGAGGCTGGGCGGAGGGGAGAGGACATGGTGAGGGGGAGGCTGGGCGGAGGGGAGAGGGCATGGCGAGGGGAGGCTGGGCGGAGGCGAGAGGACATGGTGAGGGGGAGGCTGGGCGGAGGGGAAAGGGCATGGTGAGGTGGAGGCTGGGCGGAGGGGAGAGGGCATGGTGCGGGGGAGGCTGGGGAGAGGGTGGAGGGGAGAGGGCATGGTGAGGGGAGGCTGGGCAGAGGGGAGAGTGCATGGTGAGGGGGAGGCTGGGGAGAAGGGAAAGGGCATGGCGAGGGGAGGCTTGGCGGAGGGGAGAGGGCATGGTGAGGGGGAGGCTGGGCGGAGGGGAGAGGGCATGGCGAGGGGCAGGCTGGGCGGAGTGGAAAGGGCATGGTAGGGGGAGGCTGGGCGGAGGGGAGAGGAAATGGCGAGGGGGAGGCTGGGCGGAGGGGAGAGGGCATGGCGAGGGGGAGGCAGGGCGGAGGGGAGGGGAGAGGGCGGAGGGAAAGGGCATGGTGAGGGGAGGCTGGGCGGAGGAGAGAGGGCATGGAGAGGGGGAGGCTGGGCGGAGGAGAGAGGGCATGGTGAGGGGGAGGCTGGGCGGAGGGGAGAGGGCATGGCGAGGGGAGGCTGGGCGGAGGGGAGAGGGCATGGCGAGGGGGAGGCTGGGCGGAGGGGAGAGGGCATGGCGAGGGGGAGGCTGGGCGGAGGGGAGAGGGCATGGCGAGGGGGAGGCTGGGCAGAGGGGAGAGGGCATAGTGAGGGGGAGGCTGGGCGGAGGGGAGAGGGCATGGCGAGGGGAGGCTGGGCGGAGGGAGAGGACATGGTGAGGGGGAGGCTGGGCGGAGGGGAGAGGGCATGGTGCGGGGAGGCTGGGTAGAGGGCGGAGGGAAAGGGCATGGTGAGGCCATGGTGAGGGGAGGCTGGCGGAGGGGAGAGGGCATGGTGAGGGGGAGGCTGGGGAGAGGGGAGAGGGCATGGCGAGGGGGAGGCTGGGCGGAGGGGAGAGGGCATGGCGAGGGAGGAGGCAGGGCGGAGGGGAGGGGAGAGGGCGGAGGGAAAGGGCATGGTGAGGGGAGGCTGGGCGGAGGAGAGAGGGCATGGAGAGGGGGAGGCTGGGCAGAGGAGAGAGGGCATAGTGAGGGGAGGCTGGGCGGAGGGGAGAGGGCATGGCGAGGGGAGGCTGGGCGGAGGGGAGAGGACATGGTGAGGGGGAGGCTGGGCGGAGGGGAGAGGGCATGGCGAGGGGAGGCTGGGCGGAGGCGAGAGGACATGGTGAGGGGAGGCTGGGCGGAGGGGAAAGGGCATGGTGAGGTGGAGGCTGGGCGGAGGGGAGAGGGCATGGTGCGGGGGAGGCTGGGGAGAGGGGTGGAGGGGAGAGGGCATGGTGAGGGGAGGCTGGGCAGAGGGGAGAGTGCATGGGAGGGGGAGGCTGGGGAGAAGGGAAAGGGCATGGCGAGGGGAGGCTTGGCGGAGGGGAGAGGCATGGTGAGGGGGAGGCTGGGCGGAGGGGAGAGGGCATGGTGAGGCGGAGGCTGGGGAGAGGGCGGAGGGAAAGGGCATGGTGAGGGCATGGTGAGGGGAGGCTGGCGGAGGGGAGAGGGCATGGTGAGGGGGAGGCTGGGGAGAGGGGAAAGGGCATGGTGAGGGGAGGCTTGGCGGAGGGGAGAGGGCATGGTGAGGGGGAGGCTGGGCCGAGGGGAGAGAGCATGGCGAGGGGGAGGCTGGGCGGAGGGGAGAGTGCATGGTGAGGGGAGGCTGGGCGGAGGGGAGAGTGCATGGTGAGGGGAGGCTGGGCGGAGGGGAGAGTGCATGGTGAGGGGGAGGCTGGGGAGAGGGGAAAGGGCATGGCGAGAGGAGGCTTGGCGGAGGGGAGAGGGCATGGTGAGGGGGAGGCTGGGCGGAGGGGAGAGGGCATGGCGAGGGGGAGGCTGAACACAGAGATATTCTTTCCTGTTAAGATGTCTCCCGAATCCCTAGAAATGATCCAACTAGTACAGTATCAGTTACATACTGAGAGCAGATAGGCAGACATTAGACCGTCTCAGACAGATACAGGACAGTATCACATGTCATGTCATCTCCTGAGAGGCAGGTCAGGTAATGAGTTGTTGGAGACGAGGAAGTCTACAGTGACAGGCGTGACATAGAGATTACCCCTCTCCTCTGAGTGTTACAGTACAGCAGACACACACATCCCAGACAGATGCCCACACACCCTGACATACACACGCCGTCTCAGCTCAGCCAGATCAGCCGTCAGTGAGAAGGGAAACCGGAGCATGAAGTGACACGCTCTAATTTGCCCACATCTCCCTCTCCCCCCCTCCCTTCTCCTCTCCTCTCTGCTCCCCTCCAATCTCTCTCCCATCTCTCCTCTCTCTCCCATCTCTCCTCTCTCTCCCCCTCTCCTCTCTTCTCTCCTCTCTTCTCTCTGCTCCCCCTCCAATCTCTCCTCTCTTTCCCATCTCTCCTCTCTCTCCCCTCTTCTCTCCTCTCTTCTCTCTGCTCCCCCCTCCAATCTCTCCTCTCTCTCCTCTCCTCTCTCCTCTCTTCTCTCTGCTCCCCCCTCCAATCTCTCCTCTCTCCTCTCCTCTCTGCTCCCCCTCCAATCTCTCTGCTCCCCCTCCAGGCTGGGCGGAGGGGAGAGGGCATGGCGAGGGGGAGGCTGGGCGGAGGGGAGAGGGCATGGCGAGGGGGAGGCTGGGCAGAGGGGAGAGGGCATGGTGAGGGGAGGCTGGGCGGAGGGGAGAGGGCATGGCGAGGGGAGCTGGGCGGAGGGGAGAGGACATGGTGAGGGGGAGGCTGGGCGGAGGGGAAAGGGCATGATGAGGTGGAGGCTGGGCGGAGGGGAGAGGGCATGGTGCGGGGGAGGCTGGGGAGAGGGTGGAGGGGAGAGGGCATGGTGAGGGGAGGCTGGGCGGAAGGGAGAGTGCATGGTGAGGGGGAGGCTGGGGAGAGGGGAAAGGGCATGGCGAGGGAAGGCTTGGGGAGGGGAGAGGGCATGGTGAGGGGGAGGCTGGGCGGAGGGGAGAGGGCATGGCGAGGGGGAGGCTGGGCGGAGTGGAAAGGGCATGGTAGGGGGAGGCTGGGCGGAGGGGAGAGGGCATGGTGAGGGGGAGGCTGAGCGGAGGGGAGGCTGGGCGGAGGGGAGAGGGCATGGCGAAGGGAGGCTGGGCGGAGTGGAGAGGGCATGGTGCGGGGGAGGCTGGGGAGAGGGCGGAGGGGGAGAGGGCATGGCGAGGGGGAGGCTGGGCGGAGGGGAGAGTGCATGGTGAGGGGAGGCTGGGCGGAGGGGAGAGTGCATGGTGAGGGGAGGCTGGGCGGAGGGGAGAGTGCATGGTGAGGGGGAGGCTGGGGAGAGGGGAAAGGGCATGGCGAGGGGAGGCTTGGCGGAGGGGAGAGGGCATGGTGAGGGGGAGGCTGGGCGGAGGGGAGAGGGCATGGTGCGGGGGAGGCTGAACACAGAGATATTCTTTCCTGTTAAGATGTCTCCCGAATCCCTAGAAATGATCCAACTAGTACAGTATCAGTTACATACTGAGAGCAGATAGGCAGACATTAGACCGTCTCAGACAGATACAGGACAGTATCACATGTCATGTCATCTCCTGAGAGGCAGGTAATGAGTTGTTGGAGACGAGGAAGTCTACAGTGACAGGCGTGACATAGAGATTACGCCTCTCCTCTGAGTGTTACAGTACAGCAGACACACATCCCAGACAGATGCCCACACACCCTGACATACACACGCCGTCTCAGCTCAGCCAGATCAGCCGTCAGTGAGAAGGGAAACCGGAGCATGAAGTGACACGCTCTAATTTGCCCACATCTCCCTCTCCCCTCCCTCCCTTCTCCTCTCCGCTCCCCCCTCCAATCTCTCTCCCATCTCTCCTCTCTCTCCCATCTCTCCTCTCTCTCCTCTTCTCTCCTCTCTCTCTCTCTGCTCCCCCTCCAATCTCTCATCTCTCTCCTCTCCTCTCTCCTCTCTTCTCCCTGCTCCCCCTCCAATCTCTCCTCTCTCCCTCTCCTCTCTGCTCCCCTCCAATCTCTCCTCTCTCTCCCATCTCTCCTCTCTCTCCCATCTCTCCTCTCTCTCCCCTCTCTTCTCTCCTCTCTCCTCTCCTCTCTGCTCCCCCTCCAATCTCTCCTCTCTCTCCCATCTCTCCTCTCTCTCCCCTCTTCTCTCTCTCTCCTCTCTTCTCTCTGCTCCCCCTCCAATCTCTCCTCTCTCCTCTCCTCTCTGCTCCCCTCCAATCTCTCCTATCTCTCCTCTCTCTCCCATCTCTCCTCTCTCTCCCATCTCTCCTCTCTCCCCCTTCCCCTCTCTCCTCCCATCTCTCATCTCTCTCCCCTCTCTCCTCTCTTCTCTCCTCTCTGCTCCCCCCTCCCATCTCTCCTCTCTCTCCCATCTCTCCTCTCTCTCCCATCTCTCCTCTCTCCCCCTTCCCCTCTCTTCTCCCATCTCCCCTCTCTCTCCAATCTCTCCTCTCTCTCCCATCTCCCCTCTCTCTCCAATCTCTCCTCTCTCTCCCATCTCTCCTCTCTCTCCAATCTCTCCTCTCTTCTCTCCTCTCTTCTCTCCTCTCTCTCCCATCTCCCCCCTCTCTCCCATCTCTCCTCTCTTCTCTCCTCTCTCTCCCGTCTCTCCTCTCTCTCCCCATCTCTCCTCTCTCTCTCCCCCTCTCCTCTCTTCTCTCCTCTCTCCCATCTCTCCTCTCTCTCCCATCTCTCCTCTCTCTCCCCTCTCTTCTCTCCTCTCTCTCTCCTCTGCTCCCCCTCCAATCTCTCCTTTCTCTCCCATCTCTCCTCTCTCTCCCCTCTCTCCTCTCTTCTCTCCTCTCTTCTCTCTGCTCCCCCTCCAATCTCTCCTCTCTCCTCTTCTCTCTGCTCCCCTCCAATCTCTCCTCTCTCTCCCATCTCTCCTCTCTCTCCCATCTCTCCTCTCTCTCCCATCTCTCCTCTCTCCCCTTCCCCTCTCTCCTCCCATCTCTCATCTCTCTCCCCTCTCTCCTCTCTTCTCTCCTCTCTGCTCCCCCCTCCCATCTCTCCTCTCTCTCCCATCTCTCCTCTCTCTCCCATCTCTCCTCTCTCTCCCATCTCTCCTCTCTCCCCTTCCCCTCTCTCCTCCCATCTCTCATCTCTCTCCCCTCTCCTCTCTCTTCTCTCTCTCTGCTCCCCCTCCCATCCCATCTCTCCTCTCTCTCTCTCATCTCTCCTCTCTCTCCCATCTCTCCTCTCTCTCCCATCTCTCCTCTCTCCCCCTTCCCCTCTCTCTCTCCCATCTCTCATCTCTCTCCCCTCTCTCTCTCTTCTCTCTCCCTCTCTCCCATCTCTCCTCTCTCTCCCCCATCTCTCCTCTCTCTCCCATCTCTCCTCTCTCTCCTCTCTCCCCCTTCCCCTCTCTCCTCCCATCTCTCCTCTCTCTCCAATCTCTCCTCTCTCTCCCATCTCTCCTCTCTCTCCAATCTCTCCTCTCCTCTCCTCTCTTCTCTCCTCTCTTCTCTCCTCTCTCCTCCCATCTCTCCCATCTCTCCTCTCTTCTCTCCTCTCTGCACCCTGTTATCTACCACATGCACAATGTAGTCAACGTGTCAAATCTGTAAGTTGAAAACATTGTATGTTAAAAGCACTGTATTTCCAGTTGAATGAACATATGACACGGATTGAGTAAATACATGTTAAGTTGACAGAATGTTTGCCTACGTTTTTGGGCCAAGTTTGGGCCAACTAAAAATGTTATGTTCAGGTAACACTGACCGAAAGGTTCAGTAAATAAAGAAAGGCTGTAGAACTACTTACTTAATAATATTTAGTTGAAACAACCAGATTTGTTTTACAGTGCAGGATGACAGGATACGATCTGACAGGCTATATGAGTGCTTGTTGAAACCAAATGAAACCTTTCACCTCCCGGCCCAAATTAGAACAGGTAATAATGCCTAATTAAGAATTAGGAATGAGAGAGAGAGAGAGAGAGAGAGAGTGTGTGTGTGTGTGTGTGTGTGTGTGTGTGTGTGTGTGTGTGTGTGTGTGTGTGTGTGTGTGTGTGTGTGTGTGTGTGTGTGTGTGTGTGTGTGTGTGTGTGTGTGTGTGTGTGTGTGTGTGTGTGTGTGTGTGTGTGTGTGTGTGTGTGTGTGTGTGTGTGTGTGTTCGTGCAAGAGAGATGTGCTAATGGGCTAATTGATTAAAACCACCATGGCCACGAAGAGGAGCAATTTATGCTACAGCTTTACAGACAGGACGAATAATCAACTGTCTGACCTGAAGAATGTAGAAAAATATAATACAATACAGCCAAGGACAGAGAGAGAAAGAGAGAGAGAGAGACAGAGGGAGTGAGTGAGAGAAAGGGGGAGAGGGAGAGGGAGAGAGAGGGATAGAGGGAGATGGAGCAGAAGGAGAGAGAAACAGAAAGAGAGAGAGAGAGAGAGAGAGAGAGAGAGAGAGAGAGAGAGAGAGAGAGAGAGAGAGAGAGAGAGAGAGAGAGAGAGAGAGGGAGAGAGAGAGAGGGAGAGGGAGAGAGAGGGAGAGGGAGAGAGAGAGGGAGAGAGAGAGAGAGAGAGAGAGGGAGAGGGAGGGAGAGAGAGAGAGAGAGAGAGGGAGGGAGATGGAGCGAGAAGGAGAGATAAAAAGAAAGAGAGAAAGAGGGAGAAGGAGAGAGAAGAAGAAAGAGAGAGGGGGAGTGACAGAGAGGGAGAGAGAGAGAGAGACAGGAAGAGAGAGAGAGAGAGAGAGAGAGAGAGAGAGAGGAGTGACAGAGAGGGAGAGAGAGAGAGACAGGGAGAGAGAGAGAGGGAGGGAGATGGAGCGAGAAGGAGAGATAAAAAGAAAGAGAGAAAGAGGGAGAAGGAGAGAGAAGAAGAAAGAGAGAGGTGGAGTAACAGAGAGGGAGAGAGAGAGAGACAGGGAGAGAGAGCGCAAGAGAGAGAGGGAGAGAGAGGGAGACAGAGACGGAGAGGAGAGAGAGAGAGAGAAAGAGAAAGTGAGAGAGAGAGAGAGAGAGAGAGAGAGAGGGAGAGGGAGGGGGAGATGTAGGGGGAGAGAGGTGGGGGATCGGGAGAGAGAGAGAGAGAGAGAGAGGGGGAGAGAGGGGAGAGAGAGAGGGAGAGGGAGGGAGGGAGAGAGGGAGAGAGGGAGATGGAGCGAGAAGGAGAGATAAAAAGAAAGAGAGAAAGCGGGAGAAGAAGAAAGAGAGAGGGAGAGAGGCAGAGAGGCAGAGAGGGAGAGAGAGAGGCAGAGAGAGAGGGGGAGAGAGGGAGATGGAGAGAAAGAGAGAGAGAGAAAAAGAGACAGAGAGAGGGAGATGGAGAGAGAAAGAGAGGAGAGAGAGAGAGGGAGAGACAGAGTGAGAGACAGGGTAAGAGACAGAGGAGAGGGAGACAGAGACGGAGAGGGAGAGAGACAGAGGGAAAGAGAGAGACAGACAGAGAGAGAGAGAGAATTCTAATAGAAAAAAGAGATAAAGGGAGAGACAGAGGGAGAGACAGAGAGAGAGGGGGGGGTCGGGAGAGAGAGGGGGGGAGAGGGGGAGAGAGAGAGGGAGAGAGGGAGATGGAGCGAGAAGGAGAGAGAAAAAGAAAGAGTGAAAGAGGGAGAAGGAGATGGAGAGAGAAGAAGAAAGAGAGGGAGAGAGAGGAGATGGAGAGAAAGAGAGAGAGAGAGAGGAGATGGAGAGAAAGAGAGAGAGAGAAAAAGAGACAGAGATAGCGGGAGAGAGGGAGATGGAGAGAGAAAGAGAGGAGAGAGAGAGAAGGAGAGAGAGTGAGAGACAGGGTGAGAGACAGAGGGAGAGGGAAAGAGAGAGACAGACTGAGAGAGAGAGAGAGAGAGAGAGAGAGAGAGAGAGAGAGAGAGAGAGAGAGAGAGAGAGAGAGAGAGAGAGAGAGAGAGAGAGAGAGAGAGAGAGAGAGAGAGAGAGAGAGAGAGAGAAAGAAAGCGAGAGAGAGAGAAAGAAAGAAAGCGAGAGAGAGAGGGGGGGGGGAAGAGAGAGAGAGAGAGAGACAATAGATGGAATTATATTAGAAAAAATAACCATCACATTTGACTACCATCTTAATTAAAACAAGCTTCCCCGAAACATTCCATCACACAGCCCTACAATGTCAAGAGATGAAACATGAGAAGAGTCCCCTTCGCCAGCTGGTTCTGAGGCTCAGTTCACTAACCCAAACCAACCCATAGAGCCTCAGGACTGCACACAGAAAGTCCGGCCCAACCAAATCATCGAAGCAAAAATAGAAATACATCACCTATTAGAAAGACACCACAACAAATCAACGCTATTTGGCTCTAAACAGACAGTACATGGTGGCAGACTATCTGACCACTGTGACTGATAGAAAACTGAGTTAAACTGAGTAAAACACTGACAGGAGGACAGGCTGCTCACTCTGCTCCAGGGGAGAGGTACAGACTCAGTGAGCACAGTCTGGCTATCGAGGCACACCTGGCTGCCCAGAGAGGACAGGCTGCTCACTCTTCTCCAGGGGAGAGGTACAGACTCAGTGAGCACAGTCTGGCTATAGAGGCACACCTGGCTGCCCAGAGAGGACAAGCTGTGCTCACTCTGCTCCAGGGGAGAGGTACAGACTCAGTGAGCACAGTCTGGCTATAGAGGCACACCTGGCTGCCCAGAGAGGACAGGCTGCTCACTCTTCTCCAGGGGAGAGGTACAGACTCAGTGAGCACAGTCTGGCTATAGAGGCACACCTGGCTGCCCAGAGAGGACAAGCTGTGCTCACTCTGCTCCAGGGGAGAGGTACAGACTCAGTGAGCACAGTCTGGCTATCGAGGCACACCTGGCTGCCCAGAGAGGACAGGCTGCTCACTCTGCTCCTTGGGAGAGGTACAGACAGAGATGTATTTCCCATTATACTGTGAGGAATACTCAGACCTAAGAGAATCTTTCTTTCCCAAAATTATAATTAAGTACAAATCATGTATTGTGTGAAAAGCCTCAATGTGCAGTTTGGGCAGCCAAATATGCATCCTCCTGCCATAACCTGAGGACAGACAGTGAAAAGTGCAATGTAATTGAAAAAATAAATACAATTATTTCACCTTTAAGATAAAGCAAAGCAGTACGACAAAAACAACACATAGATACACATGGGATCATCAAACTTTGTCATGTGGCTTTCATACCATGTCATGTGGCTTCCATACCATGTCATGTGGCTTTCATACCATGTCATGTGGCTTTCATACCATGTCATGTGGCTTTCATACCATGTCATGTGGCTTTCATACCATGTCATGTGGCTTTCATACCATGTCATGTGGCTTTCATACCATGTCATGTGGCTTTCATACCATGTCATGTGGCTTTCATACCATGTCATGTGGCTTCCATACCATGTCATGTGGCTTTCATACCATGTCATGTGGCTTCCATACCATGTCATGTGGCTTTCATACCATGTCATGTGGCTTCCATACCATGTCATGTGGCTTCCATACCATGTCATGTGGCTTTCATACCATGTCATGTGGCTTCCATACCATGTCATGTGGCTTCCATACCATGTCATGTGGCTTCCATACCATGTCATGTGGCTTCTTAATCATGTTGAGACTGGCCTATTACTATTACTTTAATGTATTATTATTATTATTCTCATTAATATTATTGTTGTAGTTCCTGTTAATGGTATTCCCATTTCCACTACTACTACGTCTATGACTATTATTGATGCCTTATTGCTGTTGGTCCCACACTTTTTCATTATATAGTTTGGACGCCTACTCATTCAAGGGTTTTTCTTTATTTTTTACTATTTTCTGCATTTGACTATTTTCTACAAGACATCAAAATCATGAAATAACACATGTGAATCATGTAGTAACCCAAAAAGTGTTAAACAAATCAAAATATATTTTATATTTTAGATTCTTTAAAATAGCCACCCTTTGCCTTGATGACAGCTTTGCACACTCTTGGCATCCTCTCAACCAACTTCACGAGGTAGTCACCTGGAATGCATTTCAATTAACAGGTGTGCCTTGTTAAAAGTTCATTTGTGGAATTTATTTTCTTCTTAATGCATTTGAGCCAATCAGTTGTGTTGTGACAAGGGAGAGGTGGTATACAGAACAGAGCTCTATTTGGTAAAAGAACAAGTCCATATTATGGCCAGAACAGCTCAAATAAGCAAAGAGAAACAACAGTCCATCATTACTTTAAAACATGAAGGTCAGTCAATGTGGAAAAGCGCTATGATGAAACTGTCTCTCGTGAGGACCGCCACAGGAAATGAAGACCCAGAGTTACCTCTGCTGCAGAGGATAAGTTCATTAGAGTTAACTGCACGTCAGATTGCAGCCAGTGTTGCCAACTAATTTTCAGGGGAAGTTGCTAGAGGCAGGTCAATTTGTTGCTAAAAGTAGCTAAATACATGTTGTGATGTCATTGCGTGATGACTTCATTACGTAATAACTTAAAACTGTGTCATTGCGTAGAATACACAATAACGTTTCTCAAATTGACTGGCCATCTCGTTGAAAAATATGATTTGACATTTGTTAGTTTCTCTCAAACGTATCCCCAACACTTCACACAGGAGCAACAGATCAATAGACACCCCACCCACACCAGCGAGACACCCTCCAAGACCTGCAGAACCCCCCCCTGGACCTACACATAGAGGACCCACGGTAAGAGGACCTATATCCAGACCACAGCAGCCCCAGACACATCCACACCCTCACCCCAACCTATCAACACCCCCCCACGTCAACCATCCCCACACCCCATTTAGGCCCCCCCTCAGATCAGACCTATGCCACTCCTGCTCACCCCATGCAGCCCACCCCCGCAAAGAGGGCCTCAACATGGAAGTCACACATACGCCCAGGTAGTGAGCGGACAAACAGGCCCAACCCCCACGCTCACTCTCGCCCAAGCCAATGGCATGTACCATGTGCTCAGCAGGCTCTGCTCACACTTACTGGCCTGAGGCCAAAACACGACCAACAACATTGGACACTTTATGGAACAAAAAGCCTTCACTATATCATCCTGGAATATCCAAGGCCTGAGGTCATCTGCCTTTGGCCTAAAAGAGCACAACTATGACAACATAACCGACAAAAATGGGTCACAGCTCCTGCAGCTCTGTCCACGCTGGTATGTACATAGTCAATGGTAGGCTTCGAGGGGACTGCTATGGTAGGTACACCTATAGCTCATCTCTTGGCAGTAGTACTGTAGACTACTTTATTACTGACCTCCGCTCTGAGTCTCTCATTCTATATATGGAAGGTATGTAGTTTGGAAACCTACCAAAAAACAATTAGGCAACAACAAATTCAATCCCTTCGAGACAATTTCCTGGGTAAAATGTTCCACTGCAATAGTGAAGGTGTAAACTTGGCCGTAGAAAGTCAGTATATTTGACCTCTCAGCTTCCCTATCAAATCTAAAAAATATCAAATAGAAAACCAAAGAAAATAAACAACAATGACAAATGGTTTGATGAAGAATGCAAAAATCTAAGAAAGAAATTGAGAAACCTGTCCAACCAAAAACATAGAGACCTGGAAAACCTGAGTCTACGCCTTCACTATGGTGAATCACTAAAACAATACATAAATACACTACGGAAAAAGAAGGAACAGCACATCAGAAATCAGCTCAATGTAATTGAAGAATCCATAGACTCTAACCACTTCTGGGAAAATTGGAAAACACTAAACAAACAACAACACGAATAATTATCTATCGAAAATGGAGATGTATGGGTAAACCACTTCTCCAATCTTTTTGGCTCCATAACAAAGAATAAAGAGCAAAAACATATACATGATCAAATACAAATCTTAGAATCAACTATTAAAGACTACCAGAACCCACTGGATTCTCCAATTACCTTGAACAAGTTACAGGACAAAATAAAACTCCAACCCAAAAAGGCCTGTGGTGTTGATGGTATCCTTAATTAAATGATCAAATATACAAATTCCAATTGGCTATACTAAAACTCTTTAACATCATCCTTAGCTCTGGCATCTTCCCCAATACTTGGAACCAAGGACTGATCTCCCCAATCCACAAAAGTGGAGACAAATATGACCCCAATAATTACCGTGGAATATGCGTCAACAGTAACCCTGAGAAAATCCTCTGCATTATCATTAACAGCAGACTCGTACATTTCCTCAATGAAAACAATGTACTGAGCAAATGTAAAATTGGCTTTTTACCAAATTACCATACAACAGACCATATATTCACCCTGCACACCCTAATTGACAACCAAACAAACCAAAACAAAGGCAAAGTCTTCTCATGCTTTGTTGATTTCAAAAAAGCATTCGACTCAATCGAAGGCTTTTGAGGGTCTGCTATACAAATTGATGTGTTGGGGGTAAAACATACAACATTATATAAACCATGTACACAAACAACAAGTTTGCGGTTAAAATTGGCAAAAAACACACACATTTCTTCACACAGGGTCGTGGGGTGAGACAGGGATGCAGCTTAAGCCCCACCCTCTTCAACATATATATCAACGAATTGGCGCGGGCTCTAGAAAAGTCTGCAGCACCTGGCCTCATCCTACTAGAATCCAAAGTCAAATGTCTACTGTTTGCTGATGATCTGGTGCTTCTGTCACCAACCAAGGAGGGCCTACAGCAGCACCTAGATCTTCTGCACAGATTCTGTCAGACCTGAGCCCTGACAGTCGCCAGGACCAAAAATACAAATTCCATCTAGACACTGTTGCCCTGGAGCACACAAACAACTATACCTACCTTGGCCTAAACATCAGCGCCACAGGTAACCACAAAGCTGTGAACGATCTGAGAGACAAGGCAAGCAGGGTATTCTATGCCATCAAAAGGAACATAAAATTCAACATACCAATTAGGATCTGGCTAAAAATACTTGAATCAGTCATAGAGCCCATTG
>NC_060177.1:9229704-9247204 GCF_021184085.1 Oncorhynchus gorbuscha
ATCCCTGCTCATTTGGTCTTGAGGCTGTTTCCCTTTCTTTATGTACAGTACATGTGACTTAAAAATACTGAAAAATACTGCCTTGAAATATACTTTGTAATCAAAATAAAATGCATTTTGGTGTATCTTACATGATTAACCTGGAGGTATTTCCACAGAGTACTGTGAAGGTATAACCAGGGTGGATACCTGCCCCCCCATCTCTCTCTTTTCTCCTCCTGGCGCTCTCTCTTCCCTCATGCCTATCCCTGTCTCTCCTGCCCAGACCTTGGCTGGCTGTACTGCTCTGTGTTGATCTCTGTCCAACAGCTCTGCCTCGGAGCGTTGTTTAAGCAGTAGGCTTATCCCCCTCTCCCTCCCTCTTTTACCCTCCCTCCTTCCCTCTGTCTTTCCTTCTGTCTCTCTGCTCTCTCGCCATTCTTCCTTCACTAATGCCTTTTCCCCTCTCTCGCTCTCCCTCTCCCTCCCTCCTTTTCCCCTCTCTCGCTCTCCTTCCCCCTCCCTCCTCTTCCCCTCTCTCGCTCTCCCTCTCCCTCCCACCTCTTCCCTTCTCTCGCTCTCCCTCTCCCTCCCTCCTCTTCCCCTCTCTCGCTCTCCCTCCCTCCTCTTCCCCTCTCTCGCTCTCCCTCCCTCCTTTTCCCTCTCTCGCTCTCCCTCTCCCTCCCTCCTCTTCCCCTCTCTCGCTCTCCCTCTCCCTCCCTCCTCTTCCCCTCTCTCTCGCTCTCCCTCTCCCTCCCTCCTCTTCCCCTCTCTCGCTCTCCCTCTCCCTCCCTCCTCTTCCACCCTCTCTCTCTCCTCCCCTTCCCCCTCTCTCTCTCCCTCCCTCTCTACCTCCCTCCTCTTCCCCCTCTCTCTGCCCCCTTCTCCCTCTCGCCTCTTTCCCCCCTCTCTCTCTCTGTCTCCCTTTCCCTCCCTCCCCCTCTCTCTCTCCCTCTCGACCTCCCTCCTCTCCCCCCCTCTCTCTCTGTCCCCTTCTCCCTCCCTCCTCTTTCCCCCTCTCTCTCTCTGTCTCCCTTACACTCCCCCTCTCTCTCTCTGTCTCCCTCTCCCTCCCTCCTCTTTCCCCCTCTCTCTCTCTTTCTCCCTCTCCCTCCCTCCTCTTCCCCCTCTTTCTCTGTCTCCCTCTTCCTCCCTCCTCTTCCCCCTTCTCTCTCTCTCCCTCTTCCTCCTTCAGCCCCCTCTCTCTCTGTCTCCCTCTCCCTCCCTCCTCTCCCCCCTCTCTCTCTCTCTCTCTGTCTCCCTCTCCCTCCCTCCTCTTCCCCCTCTCTCTCTCTCTTTCTCTGTCTCCCTCTCCCTCCCTCCTCTTCACCCTCTCTCTCTCTCTCTGTCTCTCTCTCCCTCCCTCCTCTTCCCCCTCTCTCTCTCTCTCTTTCTCTGTCTCCCTCCCTCCCTCTTCACCCTCTCTCTCTCTCTGTCTCTCTCTCCCTCCCTCCTCTTCCCCCTCTCTCTCTCTCTTTCTCTGTCTCCCTCTCCCTCCCTCCTCCCCCCTCTCTCTCTCTCTCTCTCTCTCTCTCTGTCTCCCTCTCCCTCCCTCCCCCTCTCTCTATCTCTTTCTCTGTCTCCCTCTCCCTCCCTCCTCTTCCCCCTCTCTCTCTCTCTCTCTCTCTGTCTCCCTCTCCCTCCCTCCTCTTCCCCCTTGGCTCTTGCCTACCTCACATTCCCTCTCCCCTCCCCTCCCCTCCCCTCTGGTTTCTTGCTCTCCTGCCCAAGTCACTGTTGGGCTCTGCCTCTAACTGCTCTGCCCTGTGAGCAGCAGGTTGAATCAGTTGGCTGTTCGGGCAGTTTTAATGAGAAACTGAAAGGGTGAGAAACAGAGGCTGAGTCCCAAAGGGAACCCTATTCCCTACATAGTGCACTACTTTTTATCAGGGCCCGTAGGTCTCAAGTCAACGGTAGTGTACTATGTAGGGAATAGGGTGCTATTTTGGATGCATATAGAAAAACAGCGTTACAGTTCTCTGGTACTGGCCGGTCTCTCTCAGAGCTAAACCAGCTAGCACAAAGCCAAGAGAAACATGGGAGGTGGCATTGTCAAAACGAAGCTTGTTAACGTGTCTTTAACCTTTCAAACATGGTAGTGAGCCGCTCAACAGCGTGTGTACAACTCAGAGACTTAATTAGACCTAAAATCCACAAAAGGAAATTCTACCTCGTGGAGTTATCATTTCCCACGTCCCCATGAGGACAAAGGCTATTTTAACCTTAGGGGTTAGCTTTAGGGTTAAGGCTACAATTCTGGTTAGGGTTAGGGGTTAGTGGTTAAGTTTAGGGTTAGGAATACGATTAGGAATATGGTCAAGGTTGGGGTTAGGGGTTAAGGAAAACAGGATTTTGAATGGAAATCCATTTTAGGTCCCCACGACAACAGAATAACATAACATGTGTGTGTGCGTGTATTCAAGCATCCTTACCATGTTCATGACGGTGAGCAGGAATCTCTGCGCGGCCTCTGCCCCGTGGTACTGCACCATGTCTGAGTCTGCCACCACCAACGTCTCTACCGTATACAACCCATTCAGATGGATGGTGTTCCTCCTTCTACGGCCCTCCTCCACTCCCTTCTGCCTCTTCTTCCTCACTAGCACGGGGGACAGAGACACATAAAGATTGATTATTATTTGCTGTTCCACCATAGCCTGGTAACAGATCACACCAAACCACTAGGAGTTTGCAAGACAACACAACAGATGTGGTACCAGGCTAGGTTTACTGCATCTTAACAAGATAGCACAAACAAACATTGCGTCAAGCTCGGTCCACTGGATCTTAACAAGACAACACAACAGATGTGGTCCCAGGCTATGTTTATTAAATCAAATCTAATTTGATTTGTCACATACACATGGTTAGCAGATGTTAATGTGAGTGTAGCGAAATGCTTGTGCTTCTATTTCCGACAATGTAGTAATAACCAACAAATAATCTAACCTAACAATTTCACAACTACTACCTTATACACAAGTGTAAAGGGATGAAGAATATATACATAAAAATATATGAATGAGTGATGGTACAGAACGGCATAGGCAAGATGCAGTAGATGGTATCGAGTACAGTATATACTGTACATATGAGATGAGTAATGTAGGGTATGTAAACATTATATAAAGTGGCATTGTTTAGAGTGGCTAGTGAGACATTTTTTACATAAATTTTTCCATTATTAAAGTGGCTGGAGTTGAGTCAGTATGTTGGCAGCAGCCACTCAATGTTAGTGGTGGCTGTGTAACAGTCTGATGGCCTTGAGATAGAAGCAGTTTCTCAGTCTCTCAGTCCCCGCTTTGATGCACCTGTACTGACCTCGCCTTCTGGATGATAGCGGGGTGAACAAGCAGTGGCTCGGGTGGTTGTTGTCCTTGATAATCTTTATGGCCTTCCTGTGACATCGGGTGGTGTAGGTGTGCCCCTGGTGATACGTTGTGCAGACCTCACTACCCTCTGGAGAGCCTTACGGTTGTGGGCGGAGCAGTTGCCGTACCAGGCGGTGATACAGCCCGACAGGATGCTCTCGATTGTGCATCTGTAAAAGTTTGTGAGTGCTTTTGGTGACAAGCAACATTTCTTCAGCCTCCTGAGGTTGAAGAGGCGCTGCTGCGCCTTCTTCACCACGCTGTCTGTGTGGGTGGACCAATTCAGTTTGTCCGTGATGTGTACGCAGAGGAACTTAAAACTTACTACCCTCTCCACTACTGTCCCGTCGATGTGGATAGACGGGTGCTCCCTCTGCTGTTTCCTGAAGTCCACGATCATCTCCTTTGTTTTGTTGATGTTGAGTGTGAAGTTATTTTCCTGACACCACACTCCGAGGGCCCTCACCTCCTCCCTGTAGGCCGTCTCGTCGTTGTTGGTAATCAAGTCTACCACTGTAGTGTCGTCTGCAAACTTGATGATTAATTTGGAGGTGTGCATGGCCACGCAGTCGTGGGTGAATAGGGAGTACAGGAGAGGGCTCAGAACGCACCCTTGTGGGGCCCCAGTGTTGAGGATCAGCGGAGTGGAGATGTTGTTACCTACCCTCACCACCTGGGGACGGACCGTCAGGAAGTCCAGGACCCAGTTGCACAGGGTGGGGTGGAGACCCAGGGTCTCGAGCTTGATGACGAGTTTGGAGGGTACTTTGGTGTTAAATGATGAGCTGTAGTCGATGAACAGCATTCTCACATAGGTATTCCTCTTGTCCAGATGGGTTAGGGCAGTGTATAGTGCGATTGCGATTGCGTCGTCTGTGGACCTATTGGGGCGGTAAGCAAATTGGAGTGGGTCTAGGGTGTCAGATAGGGTGGAGGTGATATGGTCCTTGACTAGTCTCTCAAAGCACTTCATGATGACGGAAGTGAGTGCTACGGGGTGGTAGTCATTTAGCTCAGTTACCTTAGCTTTCTTGGGAATAGGAACAATGCTGGCCCTCTTGAAGCATGTGGGAACAGCAGACTGGGATAAGGATTGATTGAATATGTCCATAAACACACCAGCCAGCTGGTCTCTGAGGACGCGGCTGGGGATGCCGTCTGGGCCTCCAGCCTTGCGAGAGTTAACACATTTAAATGTTTTACTCAAGTTGGCTACAGTGAGGGAGAGTCCGCAGGTTTTGGTAGCGGGCCGGGTCAGTGGCACTGTATTGTCTTCAAAGCGAGCAAAGAAGTTGTTTCGTCTGTCTGGGAGCAAAACATCCTGGTCCGCGACGGGGCTGGTTTTCTTTTTGTAATCTGTGATTGACTGTAGACCCTGCCACATACCTCTTGTGTCTGAGCCGTTGAATTGCGACTCTACTTTGTCTCTATACTGACGCTTAGCTTGTTTGATTACCTTGCGGAGGGAATAGCTACACTGTTTGTATTCTGTCATGTTTCCGGTCACCTTGCCCTGATTAAAAGCAGTGGTTCGCACTTTCAGTTTCGCGCGAATGCTTCCATCAATCCACAGTTTCTGGTTTAGGAATGTTGTAATAGTTGCTGTGGGTACGACATCGCCGATGCACTTGCTAATAAACTCGCTCACCGAATCAGTGTACACAACAGATGTGGTATCAAGCTCAGCTTACTGCATCTTAATAAGACAACACAACAGATGTGGTCCCAGGCTAGGTTTACTGCATCTTAACAAGACAACACAACAGTTGTGGTCCCAGGCTAAGCTTACTGCATCTTAACAAGACAACACAACAGATGTGGTACCAGGCTAGGTTTACAGCATCTTAACAAGACAACATAACAGATGTGGTACCAGGCTAGGCTTACTGCATCTTAACAAGGCAACACAACAGATGAGGTACCAGGCAAGATGTACTGCATCGTAACAAGACAACACAAAATATGTGATCCCAGGCTAGGTTTACTGCATCTTACCAGGACAACACAGCAGATGTGGTACCAGGCTAGGTTTACAGCATCTTAACAAGACAACACAACAGATGTGGTCCCAGGCTAGGTGTACTACATCTTAACAAGACAACACAGCAGATGTGGTCCCAGGCTAGGTTTACTGCATCTTAACAAGACAACACAGCAGATGTGGTCCCAGGCTAGGTTTACAGCATCTTAACAAGACAACACAACAGATGTGGTCCCAGGCTAGGTTTACTGCATCTTAACAAGACAACACAGCAGATGTGGTCCCAGGCTAGGTTTACTGCATCTTTTAACAAGACAACACAGCAGATGTGGTCCCAGGCTAGGTTTACAGCATCTTAACAAGAAAACACAACAAATGTGGTCCCAGGCTAGGTGTACTACATCTTAACAAGACAACACAGCAGATGTGGTCCCAGGCTAGGTTTACAGCATCTTTTAACAAGACAACACAACAGATGTGGTCCCAGGCTAGGTTTACAGCATCTTAACAAGAAAACACAACAAATGTGGTCCCAGGCTAGGTTTACTACATCTTAACAAGACAACACAACAGATGTGGTCCCAGGCTAGGTTTACAGCATCTTAACAAGACAACACAACAAATGTGGTCCCAGGCTAGGTCTTAACAAGACAACACAACAAATGTGGTCCCAGGCTAGGTTTACAGCATCTTAACAAGCCAACACAACAAATGTGGTCCCAGGCTAGGTTTACAGCATCTTAACAAGACAACACAACAGACGTGGTCCCAGGCTAGGTTTACAGCATCTTAACATGACAACACAACAGATGTGGTCCCAGGCTAGGTTTACAGCATCTTAACATGACAACACAACAGATGTGGTCCCAGGCTAGGTGTACAGCATCTTAACAAGACAACACAACAGACGTGGTCCCAGGCTAGGTTTACAGCATCTTAACAAGACAACACAACAGACAACACAACAGTGGTCCCAGGCTAGGTTTACAGCATCTTAACAAGACAACACAACAGACATGGTCCCAGGCTAGGGACAAGAACAGAACAGACAATGCCAGCTACAGTAGACATTCCATTATAGTCGTTGAGCTAAAGAATCCCTTATAGATACTTTAATTTGGGTATGACACAGCATCTATTCGTTTTGGGTTATAAAATGCTTAATAAGTTAGCGGTTGGTAACAGAAGCAAGGTAAATAAGACCAGTGTGAAGTACTTTTCTCCATGACTGGAAACACATAAGAAAACACATTTTGTCATTTTGTGATTTGGGTGAACTAACCCTTTAAGTAAAGATGGATGACAGACTGACAGATAAAGAGACGGACAGATGAAAAAGATGTTCATTCTGTATGAGACGCCACGAAGTTTCTCTCTCAAACAAACACTTGTCACTACCTCTGTTTATTTCTTCTCTCGCTCTGCTTTAACTTACCCCAGTCCTCTGGAAGAGACCACCAGCACATACTCTATGACCAGGAGTTATATTAGGCCTAATCATATTAAATGATATACTTTCAGTACTCTGACCAATGTTATGAGAACAAGGCCGGGGTTGGTCCATTCGCTAAGTCATTCCAGACTCAATGAACTCCAATGTCTTCCATAGGAAAGAAAAGGCACAGCTAGTTTACGTAAGAGTGGTGGAATAAACTATGGTAAAACCACTGCAGCAACAACAGGACTTCATGGGCCACATTAAAGGGGCAATCTGCAGTTCAAAGAACATGAAAGTAGTCAATCAAATCAAATGATATTTGTCATATACACATGTTTAGCAGATGTTATTGCAGGTGTAGTGAAATGCACAACAATACCTACAATACACACAACCTAAAGTAAAATAACGGAATTAAGGAATATATAAATATTAGGATGAGCAATGTCAGAGTGGCATTGACTAAAATACAGTAGAATAGAATAAAGTATATATATATATGAGTAAAGCAAAAATATGTGAACATGCTTAAAGTCACTGAGGGACAGGGCTGGAGAAATGTAACCATCATCAAATTCATAGACAGAGGTATGGATGCAAGGACTGACCATCCAGGAGATAAAAGTATAGGTTTTCCTATGTTTTGAGGCTATACAGTATTTGTTTACAATTACATGATTCCAATTGAGCAAAACAAGCTTATATTTTGGGTTATGATGAGGTACAACAGTTGAAATAAGCTTATAAAACATTTATAAGATATATTCTTAAAAAATGTATGAATATGTTAAATTGTAAAAGACTGAAGTTCCCCTTTAAGGAGGACTAGCTGCACACACTAACTTCGGTTCTCATCAGAGATGCATGGTTAACTAAAGCCTTTGTGTTGTAACACCACCTCTAGCAAAACTGTGTGAGAGACCTTAGTAACAACAGATTGGGTAACACTACCATAAAGCCAAAAGTCATAACGCAAAATGCATTATAATGCGGTTAATGCATTATGATGTGGTTATAATGCATTATGATGTGGTTATAATGCATTATGATGTGGTTATAATGCATTATGATGTGGTTATAATGCATTATGATGTGGTTATAATGCATTATGATTATGATGGTTATAATGCATTATGATTGTTATAATGTATTATTATGCAGATAATGCATTATGATGTGGTTTATAATGCATTATAATGATGTGGTTAATGCAATATGATGTGATAATGCATTATGATGTTATAATGTAATGCATTATGATGTGGTTATAATAATGCATTATGATGATGTGATTATAATGCATCATGACGTGGTTAATGCATTATGATGTGGTTATAATGCATTATGATGTGGTTAATGCATTACGATGTGGTTATAATGCATTATGATGTGGTTATAATGCATAATGATCTGGTTATAATGCATTATAAAGCATGGGGGATCTTCTTATAAAGTCTTATTATCATCTTTCCCTCGATCCTGACTAGTCTCCCAGTCCCCGCCGCTGAAAAAACATCCCCACAGCATGATGCTGCCACCCCCATGTTTCACTGTAGGGATGGTGCCAGGTTTCCTCCAGACGTTTGGCATTGAGGCCAAAAAAGTTCAACCTTATTTTCATCATACCAGAGAATCTTGTTTCTCGTGGTCTGAGAGTCTTTAGGTGCCTTTTGGTAAACTCCAAGCGGGCTGTCATGTGCCTTTTACTAAGGCGTGGCTTCCATCTGGCCACTCAACCATAAAGGCCTGACTGGTGGAGTGCTGCAGAGATGGATATCCTTCTGGAAGGTTCTCCCATCTCCACAGAGGAACTCTGGAGCTCTGTCAGAGAGACCATCGGGTTCTTGGTCACCTCCCTGACCTAGGCCCTTCTCCCCCGATTGCTCAGTTTGGTCGGGCGGCCAGTTCTAGGAAGAGTCTTGGTGGTTCCAAACTTCTTCCATTTAAGAATGATGGAGGCCACTGTGTTCTTATGGACATTCAACGCTGCAGACATTTTTTGGTACCTTTCCCAGACACAATGCTGTCTCGGAGCTCTAGGGACAATTCCTTCGACCTCATGTCTTGGTTTTTGCTATGACATGCACTGTCAAATTTGGGACCTTATATAGACAGCTGTGTGCCTTTCCAAATCATGTCCAATCAATTGAATTTACCACAAGTGGACTCCAATCAAGTTGTTGAAACATCTCAAGGATGATCATTGGAAACAGGATGCATCGGAGCTTAATTTCAAGTCTCATAGCAAAGTGTCACAATGTGGAAAAAGTGAAGGGGTCTGAATAGTTTGGGGAAGACATTGTATATGCAATGTGAGACACATCTTACACTGATGATGTTGACAACATGATTGTCTGCAGATCAATACTCATGATACTGTTGTTGCCATGGTTCCCTCTCTTCTTCAAGACTTCCAAGTTCATAACACTGTAGACTGGCAGTAGGGTTGCAAAATTCCAGTAACTTTCCCCGAAGTCCCAGGTTTTCCAGAAATCCAGGTTTTACGATTCCTGGAATCCACCAACCAGGATTTCTGGAAAACCTGGACATTTTTGTGGTGGAATATTTTAGTTAGTGGAATGTTGGAACTCTATCTGGGAGGATATCAATTCTATTAAAGTAACAGCCATTTACATTTGTCTGAACTGTCTGAACTGTAGCGTTTAAGAACACCCATGAGATATCCCTGTTAGTGGAAGAAGGGCCATGTCATTCCATGTATTTAGTTCAATCAAACCTATTTTCCAGCATATATCTGGAGCTTGTTTCTAGCATGGCTTGCACACACACACACACACACACACACACACACACACACACACACACACACACACACACACACACACACACACACACACACACACACACACACACACACACACACACACACACACACACACACACACACACACACACACACACGCACACACGCACACACGCACACACGCACACACGCACACACGCACACACTTCTGCAGAAACCAAACTATTGGTTGTGGCGGTATTGTTTGGTTAATCTGTTGTCTGTGTTAAGGTTGTTTATCTGCGTGGACAAACACTGTGGAAAGATGTTTTGTTCTCAGAGAAGAAGAGTGCTTAGCTTGGGCAATGACAATACTGGACAACTGTGGAGACTCAGTGAATCAAAAGTCACAAAAGCCATACGGCTTGGGCATGGGAATGCATTGGAATGCATGGGAATGCATGGGAATGCATGGGAATGCCCAACAGTATAAGACTTATCTATGTGTTGTTGTGATCTTAAAGCAATGTTTATCACATGTTCTTGTTTCTGTTTAGTGCATTGGAAAAGGCAAGATGAGAGAGAGATCTGTGAATCCCCCAGTTAGCTGGTCTAAATAACGGCACACACAAACACATTGCAGAACTCTATTGGGTCACATGGAGAAAAACATTTGAAGTAGAACATGAGATACAGACAAACATGACAATCAGATCCCATGTAACTATAGTAATAATAACAATGTAATAGTATGTATACATTCATTACTCAAGTCTATCTGTAAAAACAGTACATGGTATATACTTAACGACATTAGTTCAAACACTGCAAGTAGCTTCTGACAAGGGGAAGATGGTACTGTCTTCAACCCTCCTCTCCCACTTCCTCTCCTCTTCTTCAACCCTCCTCTCCCACTTCCTCTCCTCTTCTTCAACCCTCCTCTCCCACTTCCTCTCCTCCTCTCCTCTTCTTCAATCCTCCTCTCCCACTTCCTCCCTCTCTTCAACCTTCAACCCTCCTCTCCCACTTCCTCTCCTCTTCTTCAACCCTCCTCTCCCATTTCCTCCCCTCCTCTTCAACCCTCCTCTCCCACTTCCTCTCTCCTCTCAACCCTCCTCTCCCACTTCCTCTCCTCTCTTCAACCCTCCTCTCCCACTTCCTCCCCTCCTCTTCAACCCTCCTCTCCCACTTCCTCTCCTCTTCTTCAACCCTCCTCTCCCACTTCCTCTCCTCTTCTTCAACCCTCCTCTCCCACTTCCTCTCCTCTTCTTCAACCCTCCTCTCCCACTTCCTCTCCTCTTCTTCAACCCTCCTCTCCCACTTCCTCTCCTCTTCTTCAACCCTCCTCTCCCACTTCCTCTTCCCTCCTCTTCAACCCTCCTCTCCCACTTCCTCTCCTCTTCTTCAACCCTCCTCTCCCATTTCCTCCCCTCCTCTTCAACCCTCCTCTCCCACTTCCTCTCCTCTTCTTCAACCCTCCTCTCCCACTTCCTCTCCTCTTCTTCAACCCTCCTCTCCCACTTCCTCCCCTCCTCTTCAACCCTCCTCTCCCACTTCCTCTCCTCTTCTTCAACCCTCCTCTCCCACTTCCTCTCCTCTTCTTCAACCCTCCTCTCCCACTTCCTCTCCTCTTCTTCAACCCTCCTCTCCCACTTCCCTCCTCTCCCACTTCCTCTCCTCTTCTTCAACCCTCCTCTCCCACTTCCTCTCCTCTTCTTCAACCCTCCTCTCCCACTTCCTCTCCTCTTCTTCAACCCTCCTCTCCCACTTCCTCTCCTCCTCTTCAACCCTCCTCTCCCACTTCCTCTCCTCCTCTTCAACCCTCCTCTCCCACTTCCTCTCCTCTTCTTCAACCCTCCTCTCCCACTTCCTCTCCTCTTCTTCAACCCTCCTCTCCCACTTCCTCTCCTCTTCTTCAACCCTCCTCTCCCACTTCCTCTCCTCTTCTTCAACCCTCCTCTCCCACTTCCTCTCCTCTTCTTCAACTCTCCTCTCCCACTTCCTCTCCTCTTCTTCAACCCTCCTCTCCCACTTCCTCTCCTCTTCTTCAACTCTCCTCTCCCACTTCCTCTCCTCTTCTTCAACCCTCCTCTCCCACTTCCTCTTCTTCAACCCTCCTCTCCCACTTCCTCTCCTCTTCTTCAACCCTCCTCTCCCACTTCCTCTCCTCTTCTTCAACCCTCCTCTCCCACTTCCTCTCCTCTTCTTCAACCCTCCTCTCCCACTTCCTCTCCTCTTCTTCAACCCTCCTCTCCCACTTCCTCTCCTCTTCTTCAACCCTCCTCTCCCACTTCCTCTCCTCTTCTTCAACCCTCCTCTCCCACTTCCTCTCCTCTTCTTCAACCCTCTTCTCCCACTTCCTCTCCTCTTCTTCAACCCTCCTCTCCCACTTCCTCTCCTCCTCTTCAACCCTCCTCTCCCACTTTCTCTCCTCCTCTTCAACCCTCCTCTCCCACTTCCTCTCCTCTTCTTCAACCCTCCTCTCCCACTTCCTCTCCTCCTCTTCAACCCTCCTCTCCCACTTCCTCCCCTCCTCTCCCACTCCCTCCCGTCTTCTCCCACTTCCTCCCGTCCTCTCCCACTCCCTCTCCTCCTCTCCCACTTCCTCTCCTGCTCTTCAACCCTCCTGTCCCACTTCCTCCCCTCCTCTCCCACTTCCTCCCCTCCTCTCCCACTTCCTCTCCTCGTCTTCAAACCTCCTCTTCCACTCCCTCTCCTCCTCTTCAACCCTCCTCTCCCACTTCCTCCCCTCCTCTTCCACTCCCTCCCCTCCTCTCCCACTTCCTCTCCTCCTCTTCAACCCTCCTCTCCCACTTCCTCTCCTCCTCTTCAACCCTCCTCTCCCACTTCCTCCCCTCCTCTCCTACTCCCTCCCCTCCTCTCCCACTCCCTCTCCTCCTCTTCAACCCTCCTCTCCCACTTCCTCCCCTCCTCTCCCACTTCCTCCCCTCCTCTCCCACTTCCTCTCCCCCTCTTCAACTCTCCTCTCCCTCTGCTCCTCTTTGACCACTCTCTTTAGTCTGCTTCTCTTCAATCCCTCTCTCCATTCTCCACTTCATCTCTCAAGCATCTGGTACAGATGTCCCTATACTCTATCAACCTGTAATGTGACAGATAACCACTCTACAGGTGTGGGCAGCATTCCCACTTAGACCCTACTGTGTCCATGACAACGCAGGCTTGACAGAGGGCACATGGCAACCAGACCAACTTCTGACCAATCGGAGGCCAAGAAACTTAAATCGTAATGATTCTTTCACTGATGATTCTTTGCACTTCACTCTTCACTGCCTGTGGACAAATGGATATCTGTCTATAGGCATGTGAGAGCAGCATATACAACGGACAGGGAAAGATGTCTTTCTGTATTCAAAGTGAAATCTCACAAACAATGTATCAACCAATTGCCATTTGAATAGCAGTGTTTCTAAGACAAGGTCATTCTCAAAGATTGGAGAACAAAATAGAGCTGAGGAAGAAACTCCTTCATATAAAAGCAAGCTTGAAGGCGACGTGTGCTTCTCCCTCACGCTGTAATGTGATATCTCACAAACAACTTATCAATCAAATGTCGTTTGAATAGCACTATTTTCAGAAATTAGTGTATTTGTCACAGAACACTTAACAAATAAAAGCCATATTGAAACTAATAGCCCAAACCCATAGGGCGAACAACAACAGTACTGACTAACTCCCTTAACCTTCTGTCATCAGTCTCATCACCATGCACATCCCACCCAGACAGCAATAAAAGAGGTATTGATGAAGAGCAATAAAGACAACTCCCTTCCTCCCTTTGCAGTGGCCTATACCACAGTCACCAGAGAAGAAATACAATAACAAGAACAATATTGAGACAAACACAAAACTGTTGCAACCCAAATGGCATCCTAGTCCCTTTATAGTGCACTACTTCTGACCAGGGTATATAGGGCTCTGGTCAACAGTGATCCACTTTGTAGGGAATAGGGGGCCATTTGGGACAGCCCCAACTTGTTTCTGAGTCATACTGAGACAAATAACAGCCTGCTTTGAAATCTTGAGACTAACACACTCAGCAGGGGACAATAAAACCTGCCGACTCAACGATTAGCCAGTGCTGCTGCTGTTATGGGTCTGAAGCAAAGTACTCTAACCCTGATGTATAATAACTTTGGGAAAACTGATTGAGGTCCACATCAGCAAAATATAGGAGGACAGAGTGTCTAGATCGACACGAGGGTTGCAACATTTCTGTACCTTTCCCAAAACCCCCAGTCATTTTTCAACCCTAACAGACACATCTGGGTTCTGAGACCTCTCCAGTTCATTACGGTCTACATGGTGATAGAAGCCCATTATAAAGGTCCAATAGATAGCATCCAGCCAAGACCTAGGCCTTAGACTACAACCAGATTCCAGAGTCACTGTATGGCAGAGAGGTGCCCACATAAAGAGATCAGTCAAAGATACCTTTTTTTAAATCACATCTTAGAAGTGTTATACTAGTGAACTATCCATTTAAGAGCTGTCCATTAAAGGGGATGAATCGTTCACTCAAAGAATCTATGTTTGCCAGACATTTCCATTCCTCATGTGTCCTGTCCTAATTGGCATCTGATTGATGTTCTAGAATCGACCAGGTTGCATCCCAAATGAAACCCTATTCCCTACATGGTGCACTACTATTGGCCCTGGTGGGCCCCGGTCAAAAGAACTACACTCATTAGGGAATAGTGTGCCACTTGGGTTACAACCAGGAGATACATCAGTCCAATCAGAGCATCACTCCAAAGAGAATCCTTTAACAACTTTAATGATAGAATCCTTTAGATGTTGGAGACAAGTGGAGCATTAATGCTTCAGCTGCCACGCCCATCTCTTTGATGTGTCTGAGAGGGACTGGAGAAGGAACAGCAAGCTCTAATTGATGTGTCTGAGAGGGACTGGAGAAGGAACAGCAAGCTCTAATTGATGTGTCTGAGAGGGGCTGGAGAAGGAACAGCAAGCTCTAATTGATGTGTCTGAGAGGGGCTGGAGAAGGAACAGCAAGCTCTAATTGATGTGTCTGAGAGCAAGCTCTAGGGCTGGAGAAGGAACAGCAAGCTCTAATTGGCTGGAGAAGGAACAGCAAGCTCTAATTGATGTGTCTGAGAGGGGCTGGAGAAGGAACAGCAAGCTCTAATTGATGTGTCTGAGAGGGGCTGGAGAAGGAACAGCAAGCTCTAATTGATGTGTCTGAGAGGGACTGGAGAAGGAACAGCAAGCTCTAATTGATGTGTCTGAGAGGGACTGGAGATGGAACAGCAAGCTCTAATTGATGTGTCTGAGAGGGACTGGAGAAGGAACAGCAAGCTCTAATTGACGTGTCTGAGAGGGGCTGGAGAAGGAACAGCAAGCTCTAATTGATGTGTCTGAGAGGGGCTGGAGAAGGAACAGCAAGCTCTAATTGATGTGTCTGAGAGGGACTGGAGAAGGAACAGCAAGCTCTAATTGATGTGGTATTCAATGTCATCCAGATTTAATCAGGTAAAGAGGATTTATTCATGATGACATCCGGATGTCATGGAAGACGTCATATTGAGCTTGTTAGCAGGTCACAATCAACAGCTCAAACTTGGACATCCATCTATCCATTCCCCAACTCACCCCCTCACCCATCCATCCATCCCCCCACTCACTCACCCACCCACCCATCCATCCATCCCCCCACTCACTCACCCACCCACCCATCCATCCATCCCCCCACTCACTCACTCACCCATCCATCCATCCCTTCACTCACTCACCCACCCATCCATCCATCCCCCCACTCACTCACTCACCCACCCATCCATCCATCCATCCCCCACTCACTCACCCACCCACCCATCCATCCCCCTACTCACTCACTCACTCACTCACTCCATCCATCTCACTCACCCATCCATCCATCCCCCACTCACTCACCCACCCACCCACCCACCCATCCATCCCCCACCCACCCACCCACCCACCCATCCATCCCCCCACCCACACTCACCCACTCACTCACTCACTCACCCACCCATCCCCCACTCACTCACCCACCCACCCATCCATCCCCCACTCACTCACTCACTCACCCATCCATCCCCCCCACCCACTCACCCATCCTTCCATCCCCCCACTCACCCACCCACCCATCCATCCATCCACCCCCCACTCACTCACTCACTCACCACTCAATCATCTATCCATCCCCCCACTCACCCACCCATCCATCCCCCTATCCCACTCACTCACCCACCCATCCATCCCCCCACTCACTCACCCACCCACCCACCCATCCATCCATCCATCCCCCACTCACTCACCCACCCATCGATCCATTCATCCCCCACACCCACCCATCTATCCCCCCCACTCACTCACCCACCCATCTATCCATCCCCCACTCACTCACTCACCATCCATCCATCCCCCCACTCACCCACCCATCTATCCATCCCCCACTCACTCACCCACCCATCCATCTATCCATCCCCCCACTCACTCACCCACCCATCCATCTATCCATCCCCCCACTCACTCACCCACCCATCCATCTATCCATCCCCCCCACTCACTCACCCACCCATCTATCCATCCCCCACTTACTCACCCACCCATCTATCCATCCCCCACTTACTCACCCACCCATCTATCCATCCATCCCCCCACCCACCCATCCACCCCCCATTCACTCACCCACCCATCTATCCATCCCCCCACTCACTCACCCACCCATCCATCTATCCCCCCCACTCACTCACTCACCCATCTATCCATCCCCCCACTCACTCACTCACCCATCCATCCATCCCCCCACTCACTCACCCACCCATCCATCCATCCCCCCCACTCACTCACTCACCCATCTATCCATCCCCCACTCACTCACTCACCCACCCATCCATCCATCCATCCCCCCACTCACTCAGCCACCCACCCATCCATCCCCCATCTCACTCACTCACCCATCCATCTCCCCCACTCACTCACTCACCCACCCACCCATCCATCCATCCCCCACTCACTCACCCACCCACCCATCCATCCATCCCCTCACTCACTCACCATCTCACTCACTCACCACTCACCACTCACCATCACTCACTCACTATCTATCCATTCCCCAACTCATTCACTCACCCATCCATCCCCCCACTCACTCAATCACCCATCCATCCATCCATCCATCCCCCACTCACTCACCCACCCATCCATCCCCCCACTCACCACCACCACTCACTCACCCATCCCCCTACTCACCCACCCACCCATCCATCCCCCACTCACTCACCCACCCACCCATCCATCCCCCAACTCACTCACTCACCCATCCATCCCCCACTCACTCACTCACTCACCCACCCACCCATCCATCCATCCCCCCTCACTCACTCACTCACTCACCACTCACTCACTCACTCACTCACCCACTCACTCACTCACCATCCCCCACTCACTCACTCATCTATCCATTCCCCAACTCATTCACTCACCCATCCATCCCCCCACTCACTCAATCACCCATCCATCCATCCATCCATCCCCCACTCACTCACCCACCCATCCATCCCCCCCCACTCACTCACTCACTCACTCACTCACTCACCACCACTCACCCATCCCCCTACTCACCCACCCACCCATCCATCCCCCCACTCACTCACCCACCCACCCATCCATCCATCCCCCCCACTCACTCAACCACCCACCCACCCATCCCCCACTCACTCACCCACCCATCCATCCATCCATCCCCCCACTCACGCACCCACCTACCCACCCATTCATCCCCCCACTCACTCACTCACTCACTCACTCACCCACCCACCCATCCATCCCCCCACTCACTCACCCACCCATCCATCCCCCCACTCACTCACCCACCCACCCATCCCCCCACTCACCCACCCACCCATCCATCCCCCCACAATAGGACAAGCTAAGGAACAATAATATCCTGTTTGTCAGAATAACTTACTAAACCTCTATCAGAGGTC
>NC_060177.1:9252204-9287204 GCF_021184085.1 Oncorhynchus gorbuscha
ACTGTGTACTCTCTGTGTTTAGGGCCAAATAGCATTCTTGTTTGCTCAGGTTTTTTGTTAATTCTTTCCAATGTGTCAAGTAATTATATTTTTGTAATCTCATGATTTGGTTGGGTCTAATTGTGTTGCTGTCCTGGGGCTCTGTGGGGTGTGTTTGTGAACAGAGCCCCAGGAACAGCTTGCTTAGGGGACTCTTCTCCAGGTTCATCTCTCTGTAGGTGATGGCTTTGTTGTGGAAGGTTTGGGAATCACTTCCTTTAGTTGGTTGTAGAATTTAACGTCTCCTTTCCATGATGTTGATAATTAACAGTATCGGTCTAATTCTGCTCTGCATGCAATATTTGGTGTTTTACGTTGTACACAGAGGATATACCCCAGACCTCACAACCATAAAGGGCAATGGGCTTTATAATTGATTCAAGTATTTTTAGCCAGATCCTAATTGGTATGTCAAATTTGATTTTCCGTTTGATGGCATAGAAGGCCCTTCTTGCCTTGTCTCTCAGCTCGTTCACAGATTTGTGGAAGTTACCTGTGGTGCTGATGTTTAGGCCGATGTATGTATCGTTTTTTGTGTGCTCTAGGGCAACGGTGTCTACATGAAATTTGTATTTGTGGCCCTGGTGACTGGACCTTTTTGGAACACCATTATTTTGGTCTTACTGAGATTTACTGTCAGGGCCCAGGTCTGGCAGAATCTGTGCAGAAGATCTAGGTGCTGCTGTAGGCCCTCCTTAGTTGGGGACAGAAGCACCAGACCATCAGCAAACAGTAGACATTTGACTTCAACTGCCCTCTCCAGTTGATATATATATGTTGAAGAGGGTGGGGCTTAAGCTGCATCCCTGTCTCACCCTACGGCCCTGTGGAAAGAAATGTGTTTATTTTTTGCCCATTTTTACCTCACACTTGTTGTTTGCGTACATGGATTTTTTTAATGTTGTTTGTTTTTCCACCAACTCCAAGTTCCATCCATTTGTATAGCAGACCGCCATGCCAAATTGAGTGAGGTCAACAAAGCATGAAAGGTTTGTCAATTAGGGTGTGCAAGGTGAATGCGTGGTCTGTCGTATGGTAATTTGGTAAAAAGCCAATTCTCTCTCTCAAAGAGGTTTCTATTACTCCTTGTGTCCCAGTTATGAACATATGGAAATAATTTATACAGGCGGTCAAAGTACTGGTGGTACTATTCCCTACAAAGGGAATAGTGTTCCATTTGGAACAGAGACATTGTAGCGAGAAACTGTGGGAAGGTTTAAATTGTCTCTGAAGCAACGTGATACCCAAAACGTGGAGAGCAGTTGCTGTTTCCACACAGAATAAGGAAAAAGAAAACAAAATGTACTATCTACAATCTAATAGCAGTAGTAGTTGAACTTGTATTATGCAAAATAGACTTCATGACATTCATGCACTTTTAAAAATGCATCAAAAAGAACTACAACACCCACAATGCAGCACCCAGAAGAACTACAGAATCAACAATGCAGCTTCCAAGAACACAACAAATAAAAAAAATTCTAAATAATATATATATTTTGTATACACTTTATGCACACATTCATTTGACATTCCTTTAAATATTTTAAACTCAGGAGACATTGGGACCAAAATACACTATACATTCAAGAATGTAATATTCTGCACTGTAGCTCTGAAGGCCAGTCGATGGTCTGGGAGCCAAACTTTTGTGAGTGTAATGTTTACTCTTAATGTTTTATTGTTTATTTCACTTTTGTTTAATATCTATTTCACTTGCTTTGGAAATGTAAACATATATTTCCCATGCCAATAAAGCCCCTTATATTGAAAGTGAATTCAGAGAGAGAGAGAGAGAGAGAGAGAGAGAGAGAGAGAGAGAGAGAGAGAGAGAGAGAGAGAGAGAGAGAGAGAGAGAGAGAGAGAGAGAGAGAGAGAGAGAGAGAGAGAGAGAGAGAGAGAGAGAGAGAGAGAGAGAGAGAGAGAGAGAGAGAGAGAGAGCTGACAGATCGATAAAGCAAGAGAAAAAAAACAGAGACAGACAGAGCGGGACAGACAGACAGACAGAGACAGATAGACAGAGCAGGCCCCAACAGGAGTTTACAGAGTAGAAATGCACATTAAAACAAGGCCCAGCTGCCAGCCCTGAAACGCCTCTCCTTCCAACAGATTGAAGCTAAATAAACATCAAAGAATGTGAAGAGAGCTATAAATATTGCTCAGAACCCCATGATTTATGAAACCTACACCAGGACGACTCCTGAATACTAAACTACTGTACCACAAAGACATGGGGAAGAAGATGGCGTCAAGGGTTGGGCAGTAACTGATTACATGTCAGTTACATGTCATTTGATTACAAAAACACTGTAACTGTAGTCTGTTAGGTCAACCCGCAAAAAAATATTGTAATCAGATTACAGATACTTTTGAAAAACTAGATGACAACTTCTTGGAATACTTTAAAATACTTTAAAATTCAAAAAGGATGTTTGCAAAAAAATATATTATGGCACCTTGCTGTTTTCTCCATGACATTCAATTCAGCATTGAAAAAAGGTGCAAGTTTAAGTTTGTTCCACCTGAGCGAGTCTGACCACAAGTCAGAGACCACTATGATGACACACCAAATGGGTTTGATGGATCTTCTTCTAATGCCTCTTAAGGGTATGGCGTTCAGTTTGGAAAAGGTTTTAATGATCTGAGGCGTTTCAAGGGAGTCACATCAATTCAACTCAGTCAATTGACCATCGCACAGTCTGCATGGATGGACTAGTTCTCTCCTTCAGATCTTCTGATTGACTACTTCTCTCCTTCCTTCAGCTTCTGATGGACTACTTCTCTCCTTCTTCAGAGCTTCTGATGGACTACTTCTCTCCTTCTTCAGAGCTTCTGATGGACTACTTCTCTCCTTCTTCAGAGCTTCTGATGGACTACTTCTCTCCTTCCTTCTTCAGAGCTTCTGATGGACTACTTCTCTCCTTCCTTCAGCTTCTGATGGACTACTTCTCTCCTTCTTCAGAGCTTCTGATGGACTACTTCTCTCCTTCCTTCAGCTTCTGATGGACTACTTCTCTCCTTCCTTCAGCTTCTGATGGACTACTTCTCTCCTTCCTTCAGCTTCTGATGGACTAGTTCCTTCCTTCAGATCTTCTGATTGACTACTTCTCTCCTTCCTTCAGCTTCTGATGGACTACTTCTCTCCTTCCTTCAGCTTCTGATGGACTACTTCTCTCCTTCCTCCTTCAGAGCTTCTGATGGACTACTTCTCTCCTTCCTTCAGCTTCTGATGGACTACTTCTCTCCTTCTTCAGAGCTTCTGATGGACTACTTCTCTCCTTCTTCAGAGCTTCTGATGGACTACTTCTCTCCTTCTTCAGAGCTTCTGATGGACTACTTCTCTCCTTCTTCAGAGCTTCTGATGGACTACTTCTCTCCTTCCTCCTTCAGCTTCTGATGGACTACTTCTCTCCTTCTTCAGAGCTTCTGATGGACTACTTCTCTCCTTCTTCAGAGCTTCTGATGGACTACTTCTCTCCTTCTTCAGAGCTTCTGATGGACTACTTCTGATCTTCTGATTGACTACTTCTCTCCTTCCTTCAGCTTCTGATGGACTACTTCTCTCCTTCCTTCAGCTTCTGATGGACTACTTCTCTCCTTCCTCCTTCAGCTTCTGATGGACTACTTCTCTCCTTCCTCCTTCAGAGCTTCTGATGGACTACTTCTCTCCTTCCTTCAGCTTCTGATGGACTACTTCTCTCCTTCCTTCAGCTTCTGATGGACTACTTCTCTCCTTCTTCAGAGCTTCTGATGGACTACTTCTCTCCTTCCTCCTTCAGAGCTTCTGATGGACTACTTCTCTCCTTCCTTCAGCTTCTGATGGACTACTTCTCTCCTTCTTCAGAGCTTCTGATGGACTACTTCTCTCCTTCTTCAGAGCTTCTGATGGACTACTTCTCTCCTTCTTCAGAGCTTCTGATGGACTACTTCTCTCCTTCTTCAGAGCTTCTGATGGACTACTTCTCTCCTTCTTCAGAGCTTCTGATTGACTACTTCTCTCCTTCCTTCAGCTTCTGATGGACTACTTCTCTCCTTCCTCCTTCAGCTTCTGATGGACTACTTCTCTCCTTCCTCCTTCAGAGCTTCTGATGGACTACTTCTCTCCTTCTTCAGAGCTTCTGATGGACTACTTCTCTCCTTCTTCAGAGCTTCTGATGGACTACTTCTCTCCTTCTTCAGAGCTTCTGATGGACTACTTCTCTCCTTCCTTCAGCTTCTGATGGACTACTTCTCTCCTTCTTCAGAGCTTCTGATGGTACTTCTCTCCTTCCTTCAGCTTCTGATGGACTACTTCTCTCCTTCTTCAGAGCTTCTGATGGACTACTTCTCTCCTTCTTCAGAGCTTCTGATGGTACTTCTCTCCTTCCTTCAGAGCTTCTGATGGACTACTTCTCTCCTTCCTTCAGCTTCTGATGGACTACTTCTCTCCTTCCTTCAGCTTCTGATGGACTACTTCTCTCCTTCTTCAGAGCTTCTGATGGTACTTCTCTCCTTCCTTCAGATCTTCTGATGGACTACTTCTCTCCTTCCTTCAGCTTCTGATGGACTACTTCTCTCCTTCTTCAGAGCTTCTGATGGTACTTCTCTCCTTCCTTCAGAGCTTCTGATGGACTACTTCTCTCCTTCCTTCAGCTTCTGATGGACTACTTCTCTCCTTCTTCAGAGCTTCTGATGGTACTTCTCTCCTTCCTTCAGCTTCTGATGGACTACTTCTCTCCTTCTTCAGAGCTTCTGATGGACTACTTCTCTCCTTCTTCAGAGCTTCTGATGGACTACTTCTCTCCTTCCTTCAGCTTCTGATGGACTACTTCTCTCCTTCCTTCAGAGCTTCTGATGGACTACTTCTCCCCTTCCTTCAGAGCTTCTGATGGACTACTTCTCTCCTTCCTTCAGAGCTTCTGATGGACTACTTCTCTCCTTCCTCCTTCAGAGCTTCTGATGGACTACTTCTCTCCTTCCTTCAGAGCTTCTGATGGACTACTTCTCTCCTTCCTTCAGAGCTTCTGATGGACTACTTCTCTCCTTCCTTCAGCTTCTGATGGACTACTTCTCTCCTTCCTTCAGAGCTTCTGATGGACTACTTCTCTCCTTCCTTCAGCTTCTGATGGACTACTTTTCTCCTTCTTCAGAGCTTCTGATGGACTACTTCTCTCCTTCTTCAGAGCTTCTGATGGACTACTTCTCTCCTTCCTTCAGCTTCTGATGGACTACTTCTCTCCTTCTTCAGAGCTTCTGATGGTACTTCTCTCCTTCCTTCAGAGCTTCTGATGGACTACTTCTCTCCTTCCTTCAGCTTCTGATGGACTACTTCTCTCCTTCTTCAGAGCTTCTGATGGTACTTCTCTCCTTCCTTCAGAGCTTCTGATGGACTACTTCTCTCCTTCCTTCAGCTTCTGATGGACTACTTCTCTCCTTCTTCAGAGCTTCTGATGGTACTTCTCTCCTTCCTTCAGAGCTTCTGATGGACTACTTCTCTCCTTCCTTCAGCTTCTGATGGACTACTTCTCTCCTTCTTCAGAGCTTCTGATGGTACTTCTCTCCTTCTTCAGAGCTTCTGATGGACTACTTCTCTCCTTCCTTCAGCTTCTGATGGACTACTTCTCTCCTTCCTTCAGAGCTTCTGATGGACTACTTCTCCCCTTCCTTCAGAGCTTCTGATGGACTACTTCTCTCCTTCCTTCAGAGCTTCTGATGGACTACTTCTCTCCTTCCTCCTTCAGAGCTTCTGATGGACTACTTCTCTCCTTCTTCAGAGCTTCTGATGGTACTTCTCTCCTTCCTTCAGAGCTTCTGATGGACTACTTCTCTCCTTCCTTCAGCTTCTGATGGACTACTTCTCTCCTTCTTCAGAGCTTCTGATGGTACTTCTCTCCTTCCTTCAGCTTCTGATGGACTACTTCTCTCCTTCTTCAGAGCTTCTGATGGACTACTTCTCTCCTTCTTCAGAGCTTCTGATGGACTACTTCTCTCCTTCCTTCAGCTTCTGATGGACTACTTCTCTCCTTCCTTCAGAGCTTCTGATGGACTACTTCTCCCCTTCCTTCAGAGCTTCTGATGGACTACTTCTCTCCTTCCTTCAGAGCTTCTGATGGACTACTTCTCTCCTTCCTCCTTCAGAGCTTCTGATGGACTACTTCTCTCCTTCCTTCAGAGCTTCTGATGGACTACTTCTCTCCTTCCTCCTTCAGAGCTTCTGATGGACTACTTCTCCCCTTCCTTCAGAGCTTCTGATGGACTACTTCTCTCCTTCCTTCAGAGCTTCTGATGGACTACTTCTCTCCTTCCTTCAGAGCTTCTGATGGACTACTTCTCTCCTTCCTCCTTCAGAGCTTCTGATGGACTACTTCTCTCCTTCCTTCAGAGCTTCTGATGGACTACTTCTCTCCTTCCTTCAGCTTCTGATGGACTACTTCTCTCCTTCCTTCAGAGCTTCTGATGGACTACTTCTCTCCTTCCTTCAGCTTCTGATGGACTACTTCTCTCCTTCCTTCAGAGCTTCTGATGGACTACTTCTCTCCTTCCTCCTTCAGAGCTTCTGATGGACTACTTCTCTCCTTCCTCCTTCAGAGCTTCTGATGGACTACTTCTCTCCTTCCTTCAGCTTCTGATGGACTACTTCTCTCCTTCCTCCTTCAGAGCTTCTGATGGACTACTTCTCTCCTTCCTCCTTCAGAGCTTCTGATGGACTACTTCTCTCCTTCCTTCAGAGCTTCTGATGGACTACTTCTCTCCTTCCTTCAGAGCTTCTGATGGACTACTTCTCTCCTTCCTTCAGAGCTTCTGATGGACTACTTCTCCCCTTCCTTCAGAGCTTCTGATGGACTACTTCTCTCCTTCCTTCAGAGCTTCTGATGGACTACTTCTCTCCTTCCTTCAGAGCTTCTGATGGACTACTTCTCTCCTTCCTCCTTCAGCTTCTGATGGACTACTTCTCTCCTTCCTTCAGAGCTTCTGATGGACTACTTCTCTCCTTCCTTCAGAGCTTCTGATGGACTACTTCTCCCCTTCCTTCAGAGCTTCTGATGGACTACTTCTCTCCTTCCTTCAGAGCTTCTGATGGACTACTTCTCTCCTTCCTTCAGAGCTTCTGATGGACTACTTCTCTCCTTCCTCCTTCAGCTTCTGATGGACTACTTCTCTCCTTCTTCAGAGCTTCTGATGGACTACTTCTCTCCTTCCTTCAGCTTCTGATGGACTACTTCTCTCCTTCCTTCAGAGCTTCTGATGGACTACTTCTCTCCTTCCTTCAGCTTCTGATGGACTACTTCTCTCCTTCCTTCAGCTTCTGATGGACTACTTCTCTCCTTCCTTCAGAGCTTCTGATGGACTACTTCTCTCCTTCCTTCAGCTTCTGATGGACTACTTCTCTCCTTCTTCAGAGCTTCTGATGGACTACTTCTCTCCTTCTTCAGAGCTTCTGATGGACTACTTCTCTCCTTCCTTCAGCTTCTGATGGACTACTTCTCTCCTTCCTTCAGAGCTTCTGATGGACTACTTCTCCCCTTCCTCCTTCAGCTTCTGATGGACTACTTCTCCCCTTCCTTCTTCAGCTTCTGATGGACTACTTCTCTCCTTCCTTCAGCTTCTGATGGACTACTTCTCCCCTTCCTTCAGAGCTTCTGATGGACTACTTCTCTCCTTCCTCCTTCAGAGCTTCTGATGGACTACTTCTCCCCTTCCTTCAGAGCTTCTGATGGACTACTTCTTTCCTTCCTTCAGAGCTTCTGATGGACTACTTCTCTCCTTCCTTCAGAGCTTCTGATGGACTACTTCTCTCCTTCCTCCTTCAGAGCTTCTGATGGACTACTTCTCTCCTTCCTTCAGAGCTTCTGATGGACTACTTCTCTCCTTCCTTCAGCTTCTGATGGACTACTTCTCTCCTTCCTTCAGAGCTTCTGATGGACTACTTCTCTCCTTCCTTCAGCTTCTGATGGACTACTTCTCTCCTTCCTTCAGAGCTTCTGATGGACTACTTCTCTCCTTCCTCCTTCAGAGCTTCTGATGGACTACTTCTCTCCTTCCTCCTTCAGAGCTTCTGATGGACTACTTCTCTCCTTCCTTCAGCTTCTGATGGACTACTTCTCTCCTTCCTCCTTCAGAGCTTCTGATGGACTACTTCTCTCCTTCCTCCTTCAGAGCTTCTGATGGACTACTTCTCTCCTTCCTTCAGAGCTTCTGATGGACTACTTCTCTCCTTCCTTCAGAGCTTCTGATGGACTACTTCTCTCCTTCCTTCAGAGCTTCTGATGGACTACTTCTCCCTTCCTTCAGAGCTTCTGATGGACTACTTCTCTCCTTCCTTCAGAGCTTCTGATGGACTACTTCTCTCCTTCCTTCAGAGCTTCTGATGGACTACTTCTCTCCTTCCTCCTTCAGCTTCTGATGGACTACTTCTCTCCTTCCTTCAGAGCTTCTGATGGACTACTTCTCTCCTTCCTTCAGAGCTTCTGATGGACTACTTCTCCCCTTCCTTCAGAGCTTCTGATGGACTACTTCTCTCCTTCCTTCAGAGCTTCTGATGGACTACTTCTCTCCTTCCTTCAGAGCTTCTGATGGACTACTTCTCTCCTTCCTCCTTCAGCTTCTGATGGACTACTTCTCTCCTTCTTCAGAGCTTCTGATGGACTACTTCTCTCCTTCCTTCAGCTTCTGATGGACTACTTCTCTCCTTCCTTCAGAGCTTCTGATGGACTACTTCTCTCCTTCCTTCAGCTTCTGATGGACTACTTCTCTCCTTCCTTCAGCTTCTGATGGACTACTTCTCTCCTTCCTTCAGAGCTTCTGATGGACTACTTCTCTCCTTCCTTCAGCTTCTGATGGACTACTTCTCTCCTTCTTCAGAGCTTCTGATGGACTACTTCTCTCCTTCTTCAGAGCTTCTGATGGACTACTTCTCTCCTTCCTTCAGCTTCTGATGGACTACTTCTCTCCTTCCTTCAGAGCTTCTGATGGACTACTTCTCCCCTTCCTCCTTCAGCTTCTGATGGACTACTTCTCCCCTTCCTTCTTCAGCTTCTGATGGACTACTTCTCTCCTTCTTCAGAGCTTCTGATGGACTACTTCTCTCCTTCCTTCAGAGCTTCTGATGGACTACTTCTCTCCTTCCTTCAGAGCTTCTGATGGACTACTTCTCTCCTTCCTTCAGCTTCTGATGGACTACTTCTCTCCTTCTTCAGAGCTTCTGATGGTACTTCTCTCCTTCCTTCAGCTTCTGATGGACTACTTCTCTCCTTCTTCAGAGCTTCTGATGGACTACTTCTCTCCTTCTTCAGAGCTTCTGATGGTACTTCTCTCCTTCCTTCAGAGCTTCTGATGGACTACTTCTCTCCTTCCTTCAGCTTCTGATGGACTACTTCTCTCCTTCCTTCAGCTTCTGATGGACTACTTCTCTCCTTCTTCAGAGCTTCTGATGGTACTTCTCTCCTTCCTTCAGATCTTCTGATGGACTACTTCTCTCCTTCCTTCAGCTTCTGATGGACTACTTCTCTCCTTCTTCAGAGCTTCTGATGGTACTTCTCTCCTTCCTTCAGAGCTTCTGATGGACTACTTCTCTCCTTCCTTCAGCTTCTGATGGACTACTTCTCTCCTTCTTCAGAGCTTCTGATGGTACTTCTCTCCTTCCTTCAGCTTCTGATGGACTACTTCTCTCCTTCTTCAGAGCTTCTGATGGACTACTTCTCTCCTTCTTCAGAGCTTCTGATGGACTACTTCTCTCCTTCCTTCAGCTTCTGATGGACTACTTCTCTCCTTCCTTCAGAGCTTCTGATGGACTACTTCTCCCCTTCCTTCAGAGCTTCTGATGGACTACTTCTCTCCTTCTTCAGAGCTTCTGATGGACTACTTCTCTCCTTCTTCAGAGCTTCTGATGGTACTTCTCTCCTTCCTTCAGAGCTTCTGATGGACTACTTCTCTCCTTCCTCCTTCAGAGCTTCTGATGGACTACTTCTCCCCTTCCTTCAGAGCTTCTGATGGACTACTTCTTTCCTTCCTTCAGAGCTTCTGATGGACTACTTCTCTCCTTCCTTCAGAGCTTCTGATGGACTACTTCTCTCCTTCCTCCTTCAGAGCTTCTGATGGACTACTTCTCTCCTTCCTTCAGAGCTTCTGATGGACTACTTCTCTCCTTCCTTCAGCTTCTGATGGACTACTTCTCTCCTTCCTTCAGAGCTTCTGATGGACTACTTCTCTCCTTCCTTCAGCTTCTGATGGACTACTTCTCTCCTTCCTTCAGAGCTTCTGATGGACTACTTCTCTCCTTCCTCCTTCAGAGCTTCTGATGGACTACTTCTCTCCTTCCTCCTTCAGAGCTTCTGATGGACTACTTCTCTCCTTCCTTCAGCTTCTGATGGACTACTTCTCTCCTTCCTCCTTCAGAGCTTCTGATGGACTACTTCTCTCCTTCCTCCTTCAGAGCTTCTGATGGACTACTTCTCTCCTTCCTTCAGAGCTTCTGATGGACTACTTCTCTCCTTCCTTCAGAGCTTCTGATGGACTACTTCTCCCCTTCCTTCAGAGCTTCTGATGGACTACTTCTCTCCTTCCTTCAGAGCTTCTGATGGACTACTTCTCTCCTTCCTTCAGAGCTTCTGATGGACTACTTCTCTCCTTCCTCCTTCAGCTTCTGATGGACTACTTCTCTCCTTCCTTCAGAGCTTCTGATGGACTACTTCTCTCCTTCCTCCTTCAGCTTCTGATGGACTACTTCTCTCCTTCCTCCTTCAGCTTCTGATGGACTACTTCTCTCCTTCCTTCAGCTTCTGATGGACTACTTCTCTCCATCAGAAGCTGAAGGAAGGAGAGAAGTAGTCCATCAGAAGCTCTGAAGAAGGAGAGAAGTAGTCCATCAGAAGCTGAAGGAGGAAGGAGAGAAGTAGTCCATCAGAAGCTCTGAAGAAGGAGAGAAGTAGTCCATCAGAAGCTGAAGGAAGGAGAGAAGTAGTCCATCAGAAGCTGAAGGAGGAAGGAGAGAAGTAGTCCATCAGAAGCTCTGAAGAAGGAGAGAAGTAGTCCATCAGAAGCTGAAGGAGGAAGGAGAGAAGTAGTCCATCAGAAGCTCTGAAGAAGGAGAGAAGTAGTCCATCAGAAGCTGAAGGAAGGAGAGAAGTAGTCCATCAGAAGCTCTGAAGAAGGAGAGAAGTAGTCCATCAGAAGCTGAAGGAAGGAGAGAAGTAGTCCATCAGAAGCTGAAGGAGGAAAGAGAGAAGTAGTCCATTTTTTCTAACTTAATTGAGGAAAATAAGAACAATCCGAAATTCCTTTTTGATACTGTGGCAAAGCTAACTAAAAAGCAGCATTCCCCAAGAGAGGATGACTTGCACTTTAGCAGTGATAAATTCATGAACTTCTTTGAGGAAAAGATTATGATTATTAGAAAGCAAATTACGGACTCCTCTTTAAACCTGCGTATTCCTCCAAACCTCAGTTGTCCTGAGTCTGCACAACTCTGCCAGGACCTAGGATCAAGAGAGACGCTCAAGTGTTTTAGTACTATATCTCTTGACACAATGATGAAAATAATCATGGCCTCTAAACCTTCAAGCTGTATACTGGACCCTATTCCAACTAAACTACTGAAAGAGCTGCTTCCTGTGCTTGGCCCTCCTATGTTGAACATAATAAACGGCTCTCTATCCACTGGATGTGTACCAAACTCACTAAAAGTGGCAGTAATAAAGCCTCTCTTGAAAAAGCCAAACCTTGACCCAGAAAATATAAAAAACTATCGGCCTATATCAAATCTTCCATTCCTCTCAAAGATTTTAGAGAAGGCTGTTGCGCAGCAACTCACTGCCTTCCTGAAGACAAACAATGTATACGAAATGCTTCAGTCTGGTTTTAGACCCCATCATAGCACTGAGACGGCACTTGTGAAGGTGGTAAATGACATTTTGATGGCATCGGACCGAGGCTCTGCATCTGTCCTCGTGCTCCTAGACCTTAGTGCTGCTTTTGATACCATCGATCACCACATTCTTTTGGAGAGATTGGAAACCCAAATTGGTCTACACGGACATGTTCTGGCCTGGTTTAGGTCTTATCTGTCGGAAAGATATCAGTTTGTCTCTGTGAATGGTTTGTCCTCTGACAAATCAACTGTACATTTCGGTGTTCCTCAAGGTTCTGTTTTAGGACCACTATTGTTTTCACTATATATTTTACCTCTTGGGGATGTTATTCGAAAACATAATGTAAACTTTCACTGCTATGCGGATGACACACAGCTGTACATTTCAATGAAACACGGTGAAGCACCAAAATTGCCCTCGCTAGAAGCATGTGTTTCAGACATAAGGAAGTGGATGGCTGCAAACTTTCTACTATTAAACTCGGACAAAACAGAGATGCTTGTTCTAGGTCCCAAGAAACAAAGAGATCTTCTGTTGAATCTGACAATTAATCTTAATGGTTGTACAGTCGTCTCAAATAAAACTGTGAAGGACCTCGGCGTTACTCTGGACCCTGATCTCTCTTTTGAAGAACATATCAAGACCATTTCGAGGACAGCTTTTTTCCATCTACGTAACATTGCAAAAATCAGAAACTTTCTGTCCAAAAATGATGCAGAAAAATTAATCCATGCTTTTGTCACTTCTAGGTTAGACTACTGCAATGCTCTATTTTCCGGCTACCCGGATAAAGCACTAAATAAACTTCAGTTAGTGCTAAATACGGCTGCTAGAATCCTGACTAGAACCAAAAAATTTGATCATATTACTCCAGTGCTAGCCTCTCTACACTGGCTTCCTGTCAAAGCAAGGGCTGATTTCAAGGTTTTACTGCTAACCTACAAAGCATTACATGGGCTTGCTCCTACCTACCTCTCTGATTTGGTCCTGCCGTACATACCTATACGTACGCTACGGTCACAAGACGCAGGCCTCCTAATTGTCCCTAGAATTTCTAAGCAAACAGCTGGAGGCAGGGCTTTCTCCTATAGAGCTCCATTTTTATGGAACGGTCTGCCTACCCATGTCAGAGACGCAAACTCGGTCTCAACCTTTAAGTCTTTACTGAAGACTCATCTCTTCAGTGGGTCATATGATTGAGTGTAGTCTGGCCCAGGAGTGGGAAGGTGAACGGAAAGGCTCTGGAGCAACGAACCGCCCTTGCTGTCTCTGCCTGGCCGGTTCCCCTTTTCCACTGGGATTCTCTGCCTCTAACCCTGTTACTGGGGCTGAGTCACTGGCTTGCTGGGGCTCTCTCGTGCCGTCCCTGGGGGGTGCGTCACCTGGGTGGGTTGATTCACTGTTGTGGTCGGCCTGTCTGGGTTTCCCCCCCCCCCCCTTTGGGTTGTACCGTGTCGGAGATCTTTGTGGGCTATACTCGGCCTTGTCTCAGGATGGTAAGTTGGTGGTTGTAGATTTCCCTCTAGTGGTGTGGGGGCTGTGCTTTGGCAAAGTGGGTGGGGTTATATCCTTCCTGTTTGGCCCTGTCCGGGGTGTCCTCGGATGGGGCCACAGTGTCTCCTGACCCCTCCTGTCTCAGCCTCCAGTATTTATGCTGCAGTAGTTTATGTGTCGGGGGCTAGGGTCAGTTTGTTTATCTGGAGTACTTCTCCTGTCCTATTCGGTGTCCTGTGTAAATCTAAGTGTGCGTTCTCTAATTCTCTCCTTCTCTCCTTCTTTCTCTCTCTCGGAGGACCTGAGCCCTAGAACCATGCCCCAGGACTACCTGACATGATGACTCCTTGCTGTCCCCAGTCCACCTGGCCATGCTGCTGCTCCAGTTTCAACTGGCCTGGGCCCTAGGACCATGTCCCAGGACTACCTGACATGAGGACTCCTTGCTGTCCCCAGTCCACCTGGCCATGCTCCTGCTCCAGTTTCAACTGTTCTGCCTTACTATTATTCAACCATGCTGGTCATTTATGAACATTTGAACATCTTGGCCACGTTCTGTTATAATCTCCACCCGGCACAGCCAGAAGAGGACTGGCCACCCCACATATGCTCTCTCTAATTCTCTCTTTCTTTCTCTCTCTCGGAGGACCTGAGCCCTAGGACCGTGCCCCAGGACTACCTGACATGATGGCTCCTTGCTGTCCCCAGTCCACCTGACTGTGCTGCTGCTCCAGTTTCAACTGTTCTGCCTTATTATTATTTGACCATGCTGGTCATTTATGAACATTTGAACATCTTGGTCATTTTCTGTTATAATCTCTACCCGGCACAGCCAGAAGAGGACTGGCCACCCCACATAGCCCGGTTCCTCTCTAGGTTTCTTCCTAGGTTTTGGCCTTTCTAGGGAGTTTTTCCTAGCCACCGTGCTTTTACACCTGCATTGTTTGCTGTTTGGGGTTTTAGGCTGGGTTTCTGTACAGCACTTTGAGATATCAGCTGATGTACGAAGGGCTATATAAATAAATTTGATTTGATTTGATTCTTCAGAGCTTCTGATGGACTACTTCTCTCCTTCCTCCTTCAGCTTCTGATGGACTACTTCTCTCCTTCCTCCTTCAGCTTCTGATGGACTACTTCTCTCCTTCCTCCTTCAGCTTCTGATGGACTACTTCTCTCCTTCCTTCAGCTTCTGATGGACTACTTCTCTCCTTCTTCAGAGCTTCTGATGGACTACTTCTCTCCTTCCTCCTTCAGCTTCTGATGGACTACTTCTCTCCTTCCTTCAGCTTCTGATGGACTACTTCTCTCCTTCCTCCTTCAGCTTCTGATGGACTACTTCTCCCCTTCCTCCTTCAGCTTCTGATGGACTACTTCTCTCCTTCCTTCAGAGCTTCTGATGGACTACTTCTCCCCTTCCTTCAGAGCTTCTGATGGACTACTTCTCTCCTTCTTCAGAGCTTCTGATGGACTACTTCTCCCCTTCCTTCAGAGCTTCTGATGGACTACTTCTCCCCTTCCTTCAGAGCTTCTGATGGACTACTTCTCCCCTTCCTTCAGAGCTTCTGATGGACTACTTCTCTCCTTCCTTCAGAGCTTCTGATGGACTACTTCTCTCCTTCAGAGCTTCTGATGGACTACTTCTCCCCTTCAGAGCTTCTGATGGACTACTTCTCTCCTTCCTTCAGCTTCTGATGGACTACTTCTCCCCTTCCTTCAGAGCTTCTGATGGACTACTTCTCTCCTTCTTCAGCTTCTGATGGACTACTTTTCTCCTTCCTTCAGAGCTTCTGATGGACTACTTCTCTCCTTCTTCAGCTTCTGATGGACTACTTCTCTCCTTCCTTCAGAGCTTCTGATGGACTACTTCTCTCCTTCTTCAGCTTCTGATGGACTACTTCTCCCCTTCCTTCAGAGCTTCTGATTCCATTTGAACCCTACTGACTAGAATAAGTTATGCATAGAAGTTACAAAAAGGCCTAATAAACTTCCCTGTATGGTACTGAAGCTTTGAAAATCAATTGACTAAAATGACTGTTTTCTAATGTACATGCAGCTGTCACTTCGACTATTGATTGATCGTTACTAAAACAATGACAAAGTACAGCCACACTTCACAGACACGGAGGATCCACTCTCTCACGCCAATCCCCTTTCCTTTCCCTTCCAAGATCTACCAAATCAATCGAAAGTGGCAGTTGTGGTCCAATGGTATCCAATATCCACCATCCACCATTTAACATTTCTGTCACTCACCTGGAATGGTGCCGCAGTCCTTGGGCTGCTTGTCTTCAGCTGTGGATCCAGGGGGAGGGGCAGAAGGAGGGCTGGTCTTGGCTGAGCGGCGGTGTCGGACCACCCTGTGCTGCAGCCCGGAAAAGGAGTCGGAAGAACTGCTGACCGGCTGGATGAAGAGACTGTCCTCTCCTGTATAGACCAGTCCAGTCTGAAGAGAGAGAGAGAGAGAGAGAGAGAGAGAGAGAGAGAGAGAGAGAGAGAGAGAGAGAGAGAGAGAGAGAGAGAGAAGAGAGAGACCAAGAGAGAGAGACCGAGAGAGAGAGAGAGAGAGACCAAGAGAGAGAGACCGATAGAGAGAGAGAGAGAGACCAAGAGAGACTGAGAGAGAGAGAGACCAAGAGAGACAGAGAGAGAGAGAGAGACCAAGAGAGAGAGAGAGACAGAGACAGAGAGAGAGAGAGACCGAGAGAGAGACCGAGAGAGAGAGAGACCAAGAGAGAGACCGAGAGAGAGAGACCGAGAGAGAGAGACCGAGAGAGAGAGAGAGAGAGAGAGACCGAGAGAGAGAGAGACCGAGAGAGAGAGACCGAGAGAGAGAGAGAGAGAGACAGAGAGACAGAGAGAGAGAGAGACCGAGAGAGAGACCGAGAGAGAGAGACCGAGAGAGACCGAGAGACCGAGAGAGACCGAGAGAGAGAGAGACCAAGAGAGAGAGAGAGAGAGAGAGACCGAGAGAGAGAGACCGAGAGAGAGAGAGAGACCGAGAGAGACCGAGAGAGAGAGAGACCAAGAGAGAGAGAGAGAGAGACAGAGAGAGACCGAGAGAGAGAGACCGAGAGAGAGAGAGAGAGAGAGAGAGAGAGAGAGAGAGAGAGAGAGAGAGAGAGAGAGAGAGAGAGAGAGAGAGACAGAGAGAGAGAGACCGAGAGAGAGAGAGAGCAAAAGAACAACAGAGCAGCCGTTAACATTAGTTTTTAGGGTAGATCAGCTTTTAGGTTTTCTCTCAGGAGATCCCAGATAGTTGTTTGCAACATGCCACCTCCCCTTTCCCCCGACCAGAGCTGCCTCAAGCCCCACCTCTATACCCCCAACCTCCACCCCAACCAAACCCAGCCCCTGGCCAACACCATGCAGGGTCTTCTAAGAACAAATAACTTATCGTCGAACCCAAAGCCTCCACTAACGTAGTCCGGTGAAACTAATAAACTACAACGTATTAACACGGCTCAACGTATTAACACGGCTCAACGTATTAACACGGCTCAACGTATTAACACGGCTCAACGTATTAACACGCCTCAACGTATTAACACGGCTCAACGTATTAACACGGCCGGCCCGCTCAACGTATTAACACGGCTCAACGTATTAACACAGCTCAACGTATTAACACGGCCGACCCGCTCAACGTATTAACACGGCCGACCCGCTCAGCGTATTAACACGGTCGACCCGCTCAACGTATCAACACGGCCGACCCGCTCAAAGTATTAACACGGCCGACCCGCTCAACGTATCAACACGGCCGACCCGCTCAATGTATTAACACGGCCGACCCGCTCAAAGTATTAACACGGCCAACCCGCTCAACGTATTAACACAGCTCAACGTATTAACACGGCCGACCAGCTCAAAGTATTAACACGGCCAACCCGCTCAACGTATTAACACGGCCGACCCGCTCAGCGTATTAACACGGCCGACCCGCTCAACGTATCAACACGGCCGACCCGCTCAAAGTATTAACACGGCCGACCCGCTCAACGTATCAACACGGCCGACCCGCTCAACGTATTAACACGGCCGACCCGCTCAAAGTATTAATACGGCCGACCCGCTCAACATATTAACACGGCTCAACGTATCAACACGGCAGACCCGCTCAACGTATCAACACGGCCGACCCGCTCAACGTATCAACACGGCCGACCTGCTCAACGTATTAACACGGCCGACCCGCTCAACGTATCAACACGGCCGACCTGCTCAACGTATTAACACGGCCGACCCGCTCAACGTATCAACACGGCCGATCTGCTCAACGTATCAACACGGCCGACCCACTCAACGTATCAACACGGCCAACCCGCTCAACGTATTAACACGGCCAACCCGCTCAGCGTATTAACACGGCCGACCCGCTCAACGTATCAACACGGCCGACCCGCTCAAAGTATTAACACGGCCGACCCGCTCAACGTATCAACACGGCCGACCCGCTCAACGTATTAACACGGCCGACCCGCTCAAAGTATTAATACGGCCGACCCGCTCAACATATTAACACGGCTCAACGTATCAACACGGCAGACCCGCTCAACGTATCAACACGGCCGACCCGCTCAACGTATTAACACGGCCGACCCGCTCAACGTATTAACACGGCCGACCCGCTCAGCGTATTAACACGGCCGACCCGCTCAACGTATTAACACGGCTCAGCGTATTAACACGGCCGTCCCGCTCAACGTATTAACACGGCCGACCCGCTCAGCGTATGAACACGGCCGACCCGCTCAACGTATTAACACGGCCCACCCGCTCAACGTATCAACACGGCCGACCTGCTCAACGTATTAACACGGCCGACCCGCTCAACGTATCAACACGGCCGACCTGCTCAACGTATTAACACGGCCGACCCGCTCAACGTATCAACACGGCCGATCTGCTCAACGTATCAACACGGCCGACCCACTCAACGTATCAACACGGCCGACCCGCTCAACGTATCAACACGGCCGACCCGCTCAAAGTATTAACACGGCCGACCCGCTCAACGTATCAACACGGCCGACCCGCTCAATGTATTAACACGGCCGACCCGCTCAAAGTATTAACACGGCCAACCCGCTCAACGTATTAACACAGCTCAACGTATTAACACGGCCGACCCGCTCAAAGTATTAACACGGCCAACCCGCTCAACGTATTAACACGGCCGACCCGCTCAACGTATTAACACGGCCGACCCGCTCAACGTATCAACACGGCCGACCTGCTCAACGTATTAACACGGCCGACCCGCTCAACGTATCAACACGGCCGACCTGCTCAACGTATTAACACGGCCGACCCGCTCAACGTATCAAAACGGCCAACCTGCTCAACGTATCAACACGGCCGACCCACTCAACGTATCAACACGGCCGACCCGCTCAACGTATTAACACGGCCGACCCGCTCAACGTATTAACACGGCTCAACGTACTAACACGGCCGACCCGCTCAACGTATCAACACGGCCGACCTGCTCAACGTATTAACACGGCCGACCCGCTCAACGTATCAACACGGCCGACCTGCTCAACGTATTAACCCGGCCGACCCGCTCAACGTATCAACACGGCCGACCTGCTCAACGTATCAACACGGCCGACCCACTCAACGTATCAACACGGCCGACCCGCTCAACGTATTAACACGGCCGACCCGCTCAACGTATTAACACGGCTCAACGTATTAACACGGCCGACCCGCTCATCGTATTAACACGGCTCAACGTATTAACATGGCCGACCCGCTCAACGTATTAACACGGCTCAACGTATTAACACGGCTCAACGTATTAACACGGCTCAACGTAATAACACGGCTCAACGTATCAACACGGCCGACCCGCTCAACGTATTAACACGGCCGACCCGCTCAACGTATTAACACGGCTCAACGTATTAACACGGCCGACCCGCTCAACGTATTAACACGGCTCAACGTATTAACATGGCCGACCCGCTCAGCGTATTAACACGACTCAACGTATTAACACGACTCAACGTATTAACACGGCCAACCCGCTCAACGTATTAACACGGCTCAACGTATTAACACGGCCGGCCCGCTCAGCGTATTAACACGGCCGACCCGCTCAGCGTATTAACACGGCCGACCCGCTCAACGTATTAACACGGCTCAACGTATTAACACGGCTCAACGTATTAACACGGCTCAACGTAATAACACGGCTCAACGTATTAACACGGCTCAACGTATTAACACGGCTCAACGTATTAACACGGGTCAACGTATTAACACGGCCGGCCGGCTCAACGTATTAACACGGCCGATCCGCTCAGCGTATTAACACGGCTCAATGTATTAACATGGCTCAACGTATTAACACGGCTGACCCGCTCAGCATATTAACACGGCCAACCCGCTCAACGTATTAACACGACTCAGCGTGTTAACACGGCCGACCCGCTCAGCATATTAACACGGCCAACCCGCTCAACGTATTAACACGGCTCAACGTATTAACACGGCCGACCCGCTCAACGTATTAACACGGCTCAACGTATTAACATGGCCGACCCGCTCAGCGTATTAACACGGCTCAACGTATTAACACGACTCAACGTATTAACACGGCCAACCCGCTCAACGTATTAACACGGCTCAACGTATTAACACGGCCGGCCCGCTCAGCGTATTAACACGGCCGACCCGCTCAGCGTATTAACACGGCCGACCCGCTCAACTTATTAACACGGCTCAACGTATTAACACGGCTCAACGTATTAACACGGCTCAACGTAATAACACGGCTCAACGTATTAACACGGCTCAACGTATTAACACGGCTCAACGTATTAACACGGGTCAACGTATTAACACGGCCGGCCGGCTCAACGTATTAACACGGCCGATCCGCTCAGCGTATTAACACGGCTAAATGTATTAACATGGCTCAACGTATTAACACGGCCGACCCGCTCAGCATATTAACACGGCCAACCCGCTCAACGTATTAACACGACTCAGCGTGTTAACACGGCCGACCCGCTCAGCATATTAACACGGCCAACCCGCTCAACGTATTAACACGGCTCAGCGTATTAACACGGCCGACCCGCTCAGCATATTAACACGGCCGACCCGCTTAACGTATTAACACGACTCAGCGTATTAACACGACTCAGCATATTAACACGGCTCAACGTATTAACACGGCCAACCCGCTCAACGTATTAACACGGCCGGCCCGCTCAACGTATTAACACGACTCAGCGTATTAACACGGCTTAACGTATTAACACGGCCGGCCCGCTCAACGTATTAACACGACTCAACGTATTAACACGACTCAACGTATTAACACGACTCAACGTATTAACACGACTCAACGTATTAACACGGCTCAACGTATTAACACGACTCAACGTATTAACACGACTCAACGTATTAACACGACTCAACGTATTAACACGACTCAACGTATTAACACGACTCAGCATATTAACACGGCTCAACGTATTAACACGGCCGGCCCGCTCAACGTATTAACACGACTCAACGTATTAACACGGCTCAACGTATTAACACGACTCAACGTATTAACGCGACTCAACGTATTAACACGGCTCAACGTATTAACACGGCTCAACGTATTAACACGACTCAACGTATTAACACGACTCAACGTATTAACACGGCTCAGCGTATTAACACGGCCGACCCGCTCAACGTATTAACACGGCTCAACGTATTAACACGACTCAACGTATTAACACGACTCAACGTATTAACACGGCTCAGCGTATTAACACGACCGACCCGCTCAACGTATCAACACGGCCGACCCGCTCAACGTATTAACACGGCCGACCCGCTCAACGTATCAACACGGCCGACCTGCTCAACGTATTACCACGGCCGACCCGCTCAACGTATCAACACGGCCGACCTGCTCAACGTATTAACACGGCCGACCCGCTCAACGTATCAACACGGCCGACCTGCTCAACGTATCAACACGGCCGACCCACTCAACGTATCAACACGGCCGACCCGCTCAACGTAATAACACGGCCGACCTGCTCAACGTATTAACACGGCTCAACGTATTAACACGGCTCAACGTATTAACATGGCCGACCCGCTCAGCGTATTAACACGACTCAACGTATTAACACGGCCGACCCGCTCAACGTATCAACACGGCCGACCTGCTCAACGTATTAACACGGCCGACCCGCTCAACGTATCAACACGGCCGACCCGCTCAACGTATTAACACGGCTCAACGTATTAACATGGCCGACCCGCTCAGCGTATTAACACGACTCAACGTATTAACACGACTCAACGTATTAACACGGCCAACCCGCTCAACGTATTAACACGGCTCAACGTATTAACACGGCCGGCCCGCTCAGCGTATTAACACGGCCCACCCGCTCAGCGTATTAACACGGCCGACCCGCTCAACGTATTAACACGGCTCAACGTATTAACACGGCTCAACGTATTAACACGGCTCAACGTATTAACACGACTCAGCGTATTAACACGACTCAGCATATTAACACGGCCGACCCGCTTATCGTATTAACACGACTCAGCGTATTAACACAACTCAGCGTATTAACACGGCTCAACGTATTAACACGGCCAACCCGCTCAACGTATTAACACGGCCAACCCGCTCAACGTATTAACACGGCCGGCCCGCTCAACGTATTAACACGACTCAGCGTGTTAACACGGCCGACCCGCTCAGCATATTAACACGGCCAACCCGCTCAACGTATTAACACGGCTCAGCGTATTAACACGGCCGACCCGCTCAGCATATTAACACGGCCGACCCGCTTAACGTATTAACACGACTCAGCGTATTAACACGTCTCAGCATATTAACACGGCTCAACGTATTAACACGGCCAACCCGCTCAACGTATTAACACGGCCGGCCCGCTCAACGTATTAACACGACTCAGCGTATTAACACGGCTTAACGTATTAACACGGCCGGCCCGCTCAACGTATTAACACGACTCAACGTATTAACACGACTCAACGTATTAACACGACTCAACGTATTAACACGACTCAACGTATTAACACGGCTCAACGTATTAACACGACTCAACGTATTAACACGACTCAACGTATTAACACGACTCAACGTATTAACACGACTCAACGTATTAACACGACTCAGCATATTAACACGGCTCAACGTATTAACACGGCCGGCCCGCTCAACGTATTAACACGACTCAACGTATTAACACGGCTCAACGTATTAACACGACTCAACGTATTAACGCGACTCAACGTATTAACACGGCTCAACGTATTAACACGGCTCAACGTATTAACACGACTCAACGTATTAACACGACTCAACGTATTAACACGGCTCAGCGTATTAACACGGCCGACCCGCTCAACGTATTAACACGGCTCAACGTATTAACACGACTCAACGTATTAACACGACTCAACGTATTAACACGGCTCAGCGTATTAACACGACCGACCCGCTCAACGTATCAACACGGCCGACCCGCTCAACGTATTAACACGGCCGACCCGCTCAACGTATCAACACGGCCGACCTGCTCAACGTATTACCACGGCCGACCCGCTCAACGTATCAACACGGCCGACCTGCTCAACGTATTAACACGGCCGACCCGCTCAACGTATCAACACGGCCGACCTGCTCAACGTATCAACACGGCCGACCCACTCAACGTATCAACACGGCCGACCCGCTCAACGTAATAACACGGCCGACCTGCTCAACGTATTAACACGGCTCAACGTATTAACACGGCTCAACGTATTAACATGGCCGACCCGCTCAGCGTATTAACACGACTCAACGTATTAACACGGCCGACCCGCTCAACGTATCAACACGGCCGACCTGCTCAACGTATTAACACGGCCGACCCGCTCAACGTATCAACACGGCCGACCCGCTCAACGTATTAACACGGCTCAACGTATTAACATGGCCGACCCGCTCAGCGTATTAACACGACTCAACGTATTAACACGACTCAACGTATTAACACGGCCAACCCGCTCAACGTATTAACACGGCTCAACGTATTAACACGGCCGGCCCGCTCAGCGTATTAACACGGCCGACCCGCTCAGCGTATTAACACGGCCGACCCGCTCAACGTATTAACACGGCTCAACGTATTAACACGGCTCAACGTATTAACACGGCTCAACGTATTAACACGACTCAGCGTATTAACACGACTCAGCATATTAACACGGCCGACCCGCTTATCGTATTAACACGACTCAGCGTATTAACACGACTCAGCGTATTAACACGGCTCAACGTATTAACACGGCCAACCCGCTCAACGTATTAACACGGCCAACCCGCTCAACGTATTAACACGGCCGGCCCGCTCAACGTATTAACACGACTCAGCGTATTAACACGGCTTAACGTATTAACACGGCCGGCCCGCTCAACGTATTAACACGACTCAACGTATTAACACGACTCAACGTATTAACACGGCTCAACGTATTAACACGACTCAACGTATTAACACGACTCAACGTATTAACACGACTCAACGTATTAACACGACTCAGCATATTAACACGACTCAACGTATTAACACGACTCAACGTATTAACACGACTCAACGTATTAACACGACTCAACGTATTAACACGGCTCAACGTATTAACACGGCCGGCCCGCTCAACGTATTAACACGACTCAACATATTAACACGGCTCAACGTATTAACACGACTCAACGTATTAACACGACTCAACGTATTAACACGACTCAACGTATTAACACGACTCAACGTATTAACACGACTCAGCATATTAACACGACTCAACGTATTAACACGGCCGGCCCGCTCAGCGTATTAACACGGCCGACCCGCTCAACGTATTAACACGGCCGACCCGCTCAACGTATTAACACGACTCAACGTATTAACATGGCTCAACGTATTAACACGGCTCAACGTATTAACACGACTCATCGTATTAACACGGCTCAACATATTAACACGGCCGACCCGCTCAACAGGCAGGATTAGTCAGCCGCTTGTGGCGGCAGATTGACGAGGGCAGCCTTTTCTGAACTGAGCTGACCAACACGCACCTCCAACAACACATAAAACCTCAGTGCAAATACAGTGCATTCAGAAAGTATTCAGACCCCTTGATTTTTATCCACATGTTGTTACGTTACAGCCTTATTCTAAAATGTATTAAATCATTTTTTCCCCCTCATCAATCTACACACAATACCCCATAATGACAAAGCAAAAACTGTTTTACATTTTTTGCAAATGTATCAATAAAAAAACTGAAATATCACATTTACATTAGTATTCAGAACCTGTACTTTGTTGAAGAACCTTTGGCAGTGATTACATCCTCGAGTCTTCTTGGGTATGACGCTACAAGCGTGACACACCTGTATTTGGCGAGTTTCTCCCATTCTTCTCTGCAGATCCTCTCAAGCTCTGTTAGGTTGGATGGGGAGCGTCATTGCACAGCTTTTTCAGGTCTCTCCAGAGATGTTCAATTAGGTTCAAGTCCGGGCTCTGGCTGGGCCACTCAAGGACATTCAGAGACTTGTCCGGAAGCCACTCCTGCATTGTCATGTGTTTAGGGTCGTTTATGTGTTTAGGGTCGTTGTCCTATTGGAAGGTGAACCTTCACCCCAGTCTGAGGTCCTGAGCGGTCTGGAGCAGGTTTTCATCAAGGATCCCTCTGTACTTTGCTCTGTTCATCTTTCCCTCGATCTGATAAAGTTGGGTAGTTGATATTCAGAGTTTAAATCACCAAATTGATTAGTCACAGGATTCCACTGCTGCCGACATGGTAGGCTACACCCCAGTAAACATGAGCCGACCTCTTTTGGTCCAGCCCCCATGTCTTTTTTGGTGTTTTACAAATGGTAGGCTTACCACATAGATAGACATTCATAACATTTACTTTGGAAAATACATGTTTTTCCGCCTAGGGTGTCAGGATGGCAAGAACCAGCCCTGTGCATAACAGCTCCTTGTGTAGGGTGCATTGCCAAATGTGCCAAATAGAAAGGAAGGGCATTCCCAGAGAACAGACTGAGAGAAGAAGAGTCAGCACAAACTCTCCAATTTACATCTCAGCACACACCTCCTCAGGGCTAGGGAGAAGAAGCATGGAGGAGTGCTGAGAGAGAGGGGGAAGAAGACAGGGGGAGAGAGAGAGGGGGAGAAGAGAGAGAGAGAGGGGGAGAGAAGAGGGAGAGAGGGTGAGGGAAGAGAGAGAGAGGGGGAGAGAAGAGAGAGAGAGGGGAGAAGAGAGAGAGGGGGAGAGAAGAGAGAGAGAGAGAGAGAAGAGAGAGGGCGGGAGAAGAGAGAGAGAGAGAGGGGGAGAGAAAGAGAGGGGGAGAGAAGAGAGAGGGGAGAAGAGAGAGAGAGATGGGGGAGAAGAGAGAGAGGGAGAAAGAGAGAGGGGGAGGGAAGAGAGAGAGGGCGAGAGAAGAGAGAGGGGGAGAGAGAGAGGGGAAAGAGAGAGAGAGAGAGAGAGAGAGAGAGAGAGAGAGAGAGAGAGAGAGAGAGAGAGAGAGGGGAGAGAAGGAAGCAGAGGGAGTGCTGAGAGAGAGGGGGAGAGAAGAGAGAGAGGGGGAGAGAAGAGAGAGAGAGGGGAGAGAAGAGAGGGGAGAGAAGAGAGAGAGATGGGGGAGAAGAGAGAGGGGGAGAGAAGAGAGAGAGGGGAGAAGAGAGAGGGGGAGAGTGGGAGAGAAGAGAGAGAGGGGGAGAAGAGAGATAGGGGTAGAGAAGAGAGAGTGGGGAGAAGAGAGAGAGATGGGGAGAAGAGAGAGGGGGAGAGAGAGAGAGAGGGGGAGAAGAGAGAGAGGGGGAGAGAGAGAGTGGGAGAGAAGAGAGAGAGGGGGAGAAGAGAGAGAGGGGGAGAGAAGAGAGAGAGATGGGGAGAAGAGAGAGAGAGGGGAGAGAAGGAAGCAGAGAGGAGTGCTCAGAGAGAGGGGGAGAGAAGAGAGAGAGAGGGGGAGAGAAGAGAGAGGGGTAGAGAATATAGAGAGAGGGGGAGAGAGAGAGGGGGAGAGAAAGAAAGAAAGAAATAAGAGTGAGAAGAGAGAGAGAGGGGGTGAGAATAGAGAGATAGGGGGAGAAAGAGAGGGGGAGAGAGGGGGAGAGAAGAGACAGAGAGGGGGAGAAGAGAGAGAGAGGGGAGAGAAGAGAGAGGGAGAGAAGAGAGATGGGGAGAGAAGAGAGAGAGAGGGGGAGAAGAGAGAGAGGGAGAGAAGAGAGAGAGGGGGAGAAGAGAGAGAGAGGGGGAGAAGAGAGAGAGAGGGAGAGAAGAGAGAGAGGGGGAGAAGAGAGAGAGGGGGAGAGAAGGAAGCAGAGAGGAGTGCTGAGAGAGAGGGGAGAGAGAGGAAGCAAGGGGGAGAGAGAGAGAGAGAGAGAGAGGAGAGAAGTGAGAGAGGGGAGAGAAGAGAGAGGGGGGAGAAGATAGAGAGGTGGAGAGAAGAGAGAGAGAGATGGGGGAGAAGAGAGAGAGGGGAGAGAAGAGAGAGGGGGAGGAAGAGAGAGAGGGGCGAGAGAAGAGAGAGAGGGGGAGAGAGAGAGGGGGAGAAAAGAGAGAGAGAGAGAGAGAGAGAGAGAGAGAGAGAGAGAGAGAGAGAGAGAGAGAGAGAGAGAGAGAGAGAGAGAGAGAGAGATGGGGGAGAAGAGAGAGAGATGGGGGAGAGAATATAGAGAGAGGGGGAGAGAGAGAGGGGGAGAGAGAAAGAAAGAAAGAAATAAGAGTGAGAAGAGAGAGAGAGAGAGAGAGAGAGAGAGAGAGAGAGAGAGAGAGAGAGAGAGAGAGAGAGAGAGAGAGAGAGAGAGAGAGAGAGAGAGAGAGGGGGAGAGAAGGAAGCAGAGGGGAGTGCTGAGAGAGAGGGGAGAGAAGAGAGAGAGGGGGAGAGAATAGAGAGATAGGGGGAGAAAGAGAGGGGGAGAGAGAGGGGGAGAGAAGAGACAGAGAGGGGGAGAAGAGAGAGAGAGGGGGAGAGAAGAGAGAGGGGGAGAGAAGAGAGATGGGAGAGAAGAGAGAGAGAGAGAGAGAGAGAGAGAGAGAGAGGGAGAGAAGAGAGAGAGAGGGAGAGAAGAGAGAGAGAGGGGAGAAGAGAGAGAGAGGGGGAGAAGAGAGAGAGAGGAGAGAAGAGAGAGAGGGGAGAAGAGAGAGAGAGAGGGGAGAGAAGAGAGAGAGAGAGGGGAGAAGAGAGAGAGGGGAGAAGAGAGGGGGGTGGAGAAGGAAGCAGAGAGGGGTGCTGAGAGAGAGGGGAGAGAGAGGAAGCAAGGGGAGAGAGAGAGAGAGAGAGAGAGAGAGAGAGAGAGAGAGAGAGAGAGAGAGAGAGAGAGAGAGAGAGAGAGAGAGAGAGAGAGAGAGAGAGAGAGAGAGGGAGAGAAGTGAGAGAGGGGAGAGAAGGGGAGAGAGAAGAGAGAGAGGGGGAGAGAGAGGGGGAGAAAAGAGAGAGAGAGAGAGAGAGAGAGAGAGAGAGAGAGAGAGAGAGAGAGAGAGAGAGAGAGAGAGAGAGAGAGAGAGAGAGAGAGAGATAGAGGGGGAGAGAAGGAAGCAGAGGGAGTGCTGAGAGAGAGGGGGAGAGAAGAGAGAGAGGGGGAGAGAAGAGAGAGAGAGGGGGAGAAGAGAGATGGGGAGAGAAGAGAGAGAGATGGGGGAGAAGAGAGAGGGAGAGAAGAGAGAGGGGGAGAAGAGAGAGAGGGGGGGAGTGGGAGAGAAGAGAGAGGGGAGAGAAGAGAGAGAGGGGGAGAGAAGAGAGAGGGGGAGAAGAGAGAGAGAGGGGGAGAAGAGAGAGAGGGGAGAGAAGAGAGAGAGGGGGAGAGAGAGAGGGGGAGAAAAGAGAGAGAGAGAGAGAGAGAGAGAGAGAGAGAGAGAGAGAGAGAGAGAGAGAGAGAGAGAGAGAGAGAGAGAGGGGAAGAGAAGGAAGCAGAGGGGAGTGCTGAGAGAGGGGAGAGAAGAGAGAGAGAGGGAGAGAAGAGAGAGAGAGGGGGAGAAGAGAGATGGGGAGAGAAGAGAGAGAGATGGGGGAGAAGAGAGATGGGAGAGAAGAGAGAGAGGGGAGAAGAGAGAGAGGGGGAGAGGGAGAGAAGAGAGAGAGGGAGAGAAGAGAGAGAGGGGGAGAGAAGAGAGAGGGGGAGAAGAGAGAGAGGGGGAGAAGAGAGAGAGGGGGAGAGAAGAGAGAGAGGGGAGAGAGAGAGAGGGTGGAGGGGGAGAGAAGAGCGAGAGGGGGAGAGAAGAGAGAAAGGGGAGGGAGTGAGAGAGGGGGAGAGAAAGAAAGAAAGAAGAGAGAGAAGAGAGAGAGGGGGAGAGAAGAGAGAGATAGGTGGAGAGAAGAGAGGGGGAGAGAGAGAGAGAGGGGGAGAGAAGAGAGAGAGAGGGGGAGAAGAGAGAGAGGGTGAGAGAAGAGAGAGAGAGGGGGGGAGAAAGAGAGAGGGGGAGAAGAGAGAGAGGAGAGAAGAGAGAGAGGGGAGAGAGAGAGAGGGGGAGAAGAGAGAGAGAGGGGGAGAAGAGAGAGAGGGGAGAGAAGAGAGAGCAAGGGGGAGAGAGAGAGGGGGGGAGAGAGAGAGAGAAAGAAAGAAAGAAAGAAAGAAAGAAAGAAAGAAAGAAAGAAAGAAAGAAAGAAAGAGGAACATAAAACTCACTCTTTCATCCTCTCTGACAGGTACAGACAGACACAAACTCCCTACAACATGAATCATTGTGGGAAAAGTAGAATTGGCCTGCTTCAAGGTTTTGTAAGGCTTTACTAAGGATCCATGGTTATATTGTAAAGCTGCGCCTGGCAGGGCTAGTAAAATGAGTTGACATGGCATTAACAAGCAATCCAGAGCCACACACAGTGTCTTAAAGGTATTCCAAAAGCCCAGCGGCAGCAATTACAGAACCTATGAGCCGTTTCCATGGCAACTAGCGTTGGAAGGATAATGCTGTCTTCTTCTCGGTCAGAATAAGCCGAAGGTAAAAATAAATATTTTTAAAAAAGAGACACCGATGACTAATTGTCCATTCAGCAATCACGGTTATGTACACAGTGAAGTAGAGAGGGAAAAAGAGAGAGAGAGAGAGAGAGAGAGAGAGAGAGAGAGAGAGAGAGAGAGAGAGAGAGAGAGAGAGAGAGAGAGAGAGAGAGAGAGAGAGAGAGAGAGAGAGAGAGAGAGAGAGAGAGAAAGAAAGAAAGAAAGAAAGAAAGAAAGAAAGTCTTAGCCTTAAACAGGCATGTGGCTGTTCACTTGGCCACATTCACAACACGACACAATGTGAAAGCAGAGCCTGCATGCGGCCAGCCTCAGAGCTTCCAGTGTGAGGCAGGGTTAAGTGAATAACGGCTGGTATTTCAGGGTAAAATAGAACACTGTGCTAAGTGTGTTACAACATACTGTAGCCACAGCAGGCTAATATAGCAAAGACATCCACCAGGCACTAGCTCCAAGCTAAGACTCAGGGTAAACAATGCTGATGCAACACAGGAAAGACATCCACCAGGCACTAGCTCCAAGCTGAGCCTCAGTGTAAACAATGCTGCTGCAACACAGGAAAGACATCCACCAGGCACTAGCTCCAAGCTAAGACTCAGGGTAAACAATGCTGCTGCAACACAGGAAAGACATCCACCAGGCACTAGCTCCAAGCTAAGACTCAGGGTAAACAATGCTGCTGCAACACAGGAAAGACATCCACCAGGCACTAGCTCCAAGCTAAGACTCAGGGTAAACAATGCTGCTGCAACACAGGAAAGACATCCACCAGGCACTAGCTCCAAGCTAAGACTCAGTGTAAACAATGCTGCTGCAACACAGGAAAGACATCCACCAGGCACTAGCTCCAAGCTAAGCCTCAGTGTAAACAATGCTGCTGCAACACAGGAAAGGCATCCACCAGGCACTAGCTCCAAGCTAAGCCTCAGTGTAAACAATGCTGCTGCAACACAGGAAAGGCATCCACCAGGCACTAGCTCCAAGCTAAGACTCAGTGTAAACAATGCTGCTGCAACACAGGAAAGACATCCACCAGGCACTAGCTCCAAGCTGAGCCTCATGGTAAACAATGCTGCTGCAACACAGGAAAGACATCCACCAGGCACTAGCTCCAAGCTGAGCCTCAGTGTAAACAATGCTGCTGCAACACAGCAGAAAACCATTTCATATTTCCCCTCACTTAAAGGGTGGTACATCAATCGTGTTTTTTCACACCACATGGCCTGACCAGCAAAATATCTAGAGCCAATTATAGTGTATGAAGTTGTTGCCTGGTGATGGTAGTTGTAATGCTGCTGTTCGCTCCCGGATACTGATGTACTGTCTCTTGTACTGTATAGGGTCCTATAAACAGACAGACTGACAGACTGACAGACACACACTGTCAGGCCCTGACCTTAGATATGTTTTTCTATATATTTTGGTTAGGTCAGGGTGTGACTAGGGTGGGTACTCTAGTTTTTGTATGTCTATGGTTTTTGTATGTTTTTGTATGTCTAGGGGGTTTTGTATGTCTAGGGGTTTTTGTATGTCTAGGGGTTTTTGCATGTCTATGGTTTTTGTATGTCTAGGGGGTTTTGTATGTCTAGGGGTTTTTGTATGTCTATGTTGGCCTGATATGGTTCCCAATCAGAGACAGCTGTTTATCGTTGTCTCTGATTGGGGATCATATTTAGGTAGCCCTTTTCCTAATTTGTGTTGTGGGATCTTGTCTATGTGTAGTTGCCTGTCAGCACTAGTTGGTATGGCTTCACGTTTCCTTTGGTTGTTTGTTGTTTTTGTTCATTCATGAAAAAAGAGAATGTCCACATACCACGCTGCACCTTGATCCAATCATTATGACGAACATGACACACACTTCCAAGGCTACAAGGCTAGGTAGAGGGATACTGTCACATTGAATGATGCTGGAGAGACGAAGCAGGTACGGGGAGGAACCCCCAGTTCCATCGGCGGCGGAATCCACCCCGACGTCACCAACAAAACAAACTCCTGGACTGGCTGGGCGAACAAGAACTAACGATCCAGCTGAGGCCCGACGTGGGATGGGCGCCATCCGAGCCAACCGGGGCAAGGGAACCTCTCGAGTCAGCTAGGGCGTGGGAACCTCTCGAGCCAGCTAGGGCATGGGAACCTCTCGAGCCAGCTAGGGCGTGGGAACCTCTCGAGCCAGCTAGGGCGTGGGAACCTCTCGAGCCAGCTAGGGCGTGGGAACCTCTCGAGTCAGCTAGGGCGTGGGAACCTCTCGAGCCAGCTAGGGCGTGGGAACCTCTCGAGCCAGCTAGGGCGTGGGAACCTCTCGAGCCAGCTAGGGCTTGGGAACCTCTCGAGCCAGCTAGGGCGTAGGAACCTCTCGAGCCAGCTAGGGCGTGGAGAACCTCTCGAGCCAGCTAGAGCGTGGGAACCTCTCGAGTCAGATAGGGCATGGGAACCTCTCCAGCCAGATAGGGCATGGAAACCTCTTGAGCCAGCTAGGGCGTGGAAACCTCTTGAGCCAGCTAGGGCATGGAAACCTCATTAGCCAGCTAGGGCATGGAAAACCTCTTGAGCCAGCTAGGGCATGGAAACCTCTTGAGCCAGCTAGGGCATGGAAACCTCTTGAGCCAGCTAGGGCATGGGAACCTCTCGAGTCAGATAGGGCATGGGAACCTCTCGAGCCAGCTAGAGCGTGGGAACCTCTCGAGTCAGATAGGGCATGGGAACCTCTTGAGCCAGCTAGGGCGTGGAAACCTCTCGAGTCAGATAGGGCATGGGAACCTCTCGAGCCAGCTAGAGCGTGGGAACCTCTCGAGTCAGATAGGGCATGGGAACCTCTCCAGCCAGCTAGGGCATGGGGGAGCGGGAGCAGGCGTGACAGATACTTCCAGTGACCTGGCCACAGACAGAGAGAGCTATCCAGGGAAGAAAACTATTAGGGCCCAGTTTGTCCTGTGTCTTCTCCCCTCAAGTAGCCTACTGATACTAACACAGAGAGACCACGTGGGCACACACACACACACACACACACACACACACACACACACACACACACACACACACACACACACACACACACACACACACACACACACACACACACACACACACACACACACACACACACACAGACCCCCACATACAGACAAACACACACACGCGCGTACACACACACACACACACACACACACACACACACAGTTTGTCTTACCTTGCATTTTACCTACTGAGTAAAAATTAACAATTCAATGAACAAAAGGAGGGCCTGCATAGTGTCTCTTTGACATTGTGTGTGCGTGTGTGTGTGTGTGTGTGCGTGTGTGTGCGTGGGTGTGTGTGTGCGTGCGTGTGTGTGCGTGGGTGTGCGTGTGTGTGTGTGTGTGTGTGTGTGTGTGTGTGTGTGTGTGTGTGTGTGTGTGTGTGTGTGTGTGTGTGTGTGTGTGTGTGTGTGTGTGTGTGTGTGTGTGTGTGTGTGTGTGTGTGTGTGTGTGTGTGTGTGTGTGTGTGTGTGTGTGTGTGTGTGTACGTGCTGGCACACACGTGCATGTATGTGCACACACACAACTTAAGTCAGCGTTCGTCCTTATATACAGCTGTAGGTGTCAGCTATCCTGAGCCACTTCTATCCCTCCACAAATGGATATAACATTTAAACAATCGTGACCTCATTTTCCAGATAATAATATCCCACGCAGGCCTGGGGAGAGAAAAAAACCTGCCAGGCCCACTGACTTTAGAATGCATGAAATGCCAAGAAAAAGATCATGCAATTTGTCCAATTCGTTTGACTTTAACTCATATGCTCATGTTGGTTTGGATCCATCCGATCTGACTCTACTGTCAATGACATAAGATGCTGTGTGTAGTACAGGGTAGTTATTATGGTGTGTGTAGATCAGGGTAGTTATTATGGTGTGTGTAGATCAGGGTAGTTGTTATGGTGTGTGTAGTACAGGGTAGTTATTATGGTGTGTGTAGATCAGGGTAGTTATTATGGTGTGTGTAGATCAGGGAGGTTATTATGGTGTGTGTAGATCAGGGTAGTTATTATGGTGTGTGTAGTTCAGGGTAGTTATTATGGTGTGTGTAGATCAGGGTAGTTATTATGGTGTGTGTAGATCAGGGAGGTTATTATGGTGTGTGTAGATCAGGGTAGTTATTATGGTATGTGTAGATCAGGGAGGTTATTATGGTGTGTGTAGATCAGGGAGGTTATTATGGTGTGTGTAGATCAGGGAGGTTATTATGGTGTGTGTAGATCAGGGAGGTTATTATGGTGTGTGTAGATCAGGGTAGTTATTATGGTGTGTGTAGATCAGGGTAGTTATTATGGTGTGTGTAGTTCAGGGTAGTTATTATGGTGTGTGTAGATCAGGGTAGTTATTATGGTGTGTGTAGTTCAGGGTAGTTATTATGAATGGAAGTGACAGTCGTGTGTGTGTGTGTGTGTGTGTGTGTGTGTGTGTGTGTGTGTGTGTGTGTGTGTGTGTGTGTGTGTGTGTGTGTGTGTGTGTGTGTGTGTGTGTGTGTGTGTGTGTGTGTGTGTGTGTGTGTGTGTGTGTGTGTGTGTGTGTGTGTGTGTGTGTGTGTGTGTAACAATATAAAGCTACAGTATGAATTCCTGAACACTTAAAACCTCCCAGAAAACAATAGCAGGTGAAGGAGAAGTAGTTTACCAGACCGCTGCAGGTGTTGAGGGAGGCAAAAGAGTCAGTGTGGTTGACAATCCATCCCGAGTAGAAGCAGAGCTGGTCTCTGGCCAGGTGCGACCATTTAGGGGGGTCTGTTTCGCCTCCCCTCTCCTCGACCACAAACCCCTCAGACAGAAAAGCGGCATCCCTTTTCAGGCGTAAGTACAGGTCTTTTCCAAACGCAGGTAAAGATAAAAACAAGGTGTCCTCCACAGAGTTTAGTCCACCCCGGGAATCGACAGAGCGCTGGCCGCGCCGACGCGCGCTGCGCCTGGATGAGTCATGCAACAGGTGAGCCTCCTCTCCAGAGAGCTCCACGGGGACCACCATGTCCACTAAGTCCGTGTTAAAACAGGAGTGGTCTATGGGAAAGGAGAAGGGAATAACTTATGAAACATTGAGTGTAACTTTCTGTGTCAACGTCTGTTTGAAAACAATATGCTATTGTTTTCATATTGGGTGTCTTGAGCTGTTTGTGGTGTGATGTAGGCTAGTTATTCAATGACATAGCAGCCTATTTCACAACAAATGGGGAGAATTGTACTATGTATTGGTCATTAAATAAGGTATATTTGGGGTCATCGAACTTATTCAAGTCACTTATTCAACTCATCTCGCATTGTGTGTAACTTCGTTGTGAGAGGGGCGCTGGAAAACGGCAGAGAAAACGCAGACACAGCTGCAGCAAAGTTACTCTTGCAGAGCAGCACAGAACATTTTGAGAGAGAGAGAGAGATAGAGGGGGGGGGAATAAAATAGAGAGATAGAGGGAGAGAAAAATAAAAGAGAGAGCAAGAGAGAGAGAGAGCGAGAGACAGATTCCCCAAGCAAACAAAGCCCATTTAAATTTAATTGAGAGAGAGAGAGACAGAGAGAGAGAGAGAGAGAGAGAGAGAGAGAGAGAGAGAGAGAGAGAGAGAGAGAGAGAGAGAGAG
>NC_060177.1:9292204-9294704 GCF_021184085.1 Oncorhynchus gorbuscha
ATACTATTCTGTCTATCCAACTACACTGGCAGTCATTTACAATAGGCCAACCCGGTCTATCATAACCCAGCCCAGAGCCAGCCCCACACACACAAATACTATTCTGTCTATTCAACTACACTAACAGTCATTTACAATAGGCCAACCCGGTCTATCCTAACCCAGCCCAGAGCCAGCCCCACACACAAAATACTATTCTGTCTATCCAACTACACTGGCAGTCATTTACAATAGGCCAACCTGGTCTATCCTAACCCAGCCCAGAGCCAGCCCCACACACAAATACTATTCTGTCTATCCAACTACACTGGCAGTCATTTACAATAGGCCAACCTGGTCTATCCTAACCCAGCCAGAGCCAGCCCCACACACACAAATACTATTCTGTTTATCCAACTACACTGGCAGCCATTTACAATAGGCCAACCCGGTCTATCCTAACCCAGCCCAGAGCCAGCCCCACACACAAAAATACTATTCTGTCTATCCAACTACACTGGCAGTCATTTACAATAGGCCAACCCGGTCTATCATAACCCAGCCAGAGCCAGCCCCACACACACAAATACTATTCTGTCTATTCAACTACACTGGCAGTCATTTACAATAGGCCAACCTGGTCTATCCTAACCCAGCCCAGAGCCAGCCCCACACACACAAATACTATTCTGTCTATCCAACTACACTGGCAGTCATTTGATAGCCTTTACTGCTTCATCGGTTATGGGGTGTGCTTCAGAGCATCAATCACAAACAAATAGACTCAGCCCATTGGAAGACACTTTAGCAGATCAGCACTGACCGGACAAAAGCTGATTGGTGGCACTACTGCCGACTCACGTTCCTGTTCATTCGAGTAGAAAAGGGGCTGAAGTAACTGAATTGTGTGAAAGAAGCATGTGTGTGTGTGTGTGTGTGTGTGTGTGTGTGTGTGTGTGTGTGTGTGTGTGTGTGTGTGTGTGTGTGTGTGTGTGTGTGTGTGTGTGTGTGTGTGTGTGTGTGTGTGTGTGTGTGTGTGTGTGTGTGTGTGTGTGTGTGTGTGTGTGTGTGTGTGTGTGTGTGTGTGTGTGTGTGTGTGTGTGTGCTACACCAGGGCTACATCCCAAATGGCACCCTCTTCCCTATATGGTGCCAGACTTTTGGTCCGAAGTAGTACACTATAAGTGGCTAATTCCACTGATAGCCATGGTTCAATCTAATTCCACTGGTAGCCATGGTTCAATCTAATTCCACGGGTAGCCATGGTTCAATCTAATTCCACGGGTAGCCATGGTTCAATCTAATTCCACGGGTAGCCATGGTTCAATCTAATTCCACGGGTAGCCATGGTTCAATCTAATTCCACTGGTAGCCATGGTTCAATCTAATTCCAGTGGTAGCCCTGGTTCAATCTAATTTCACCGGTAGCCATGGTTCAATCTAATTCCACTGGTAGCCATGGTTCAATCTAATTCCAGTGGTAGCCCTGGTTCAATCTAATTCCAGTGGTAGCCATGGTTCAATCTAATTCCAGTGGTAGCCCTGGTTCAATCTAATTCCAGTGGTAGTCATGGTTCAATCTAATTCCAGTGGTAGCCCTGGTTCAATCTAATTTCACCGGTAGCCCTGGTTCAATCTAATTTCACCGGTAGCCATGGTTCAATCTAATTCCACTGGTAGCCATGGTTCAATCTAATTCCAGTGGTAGCCCTGGTTCAATCTAATTCCAGTGGTAGTCATGGTTCAATCTAATTCCAGTGGTAGCCCTGGTTCAATCTAATTTCAGTGGTAGCCCTGGTTCAATCTAATTCCAGCTGTAGCCTTTCTCATAACTCTCTCTTCCATCAATAGTCCATACATCATCCAGATCACAGGAGTCTGCTGGGGGAGGACGACTCATAATATTGCCTGGAACGGAGCGAATGGAATGGCATCAGGCACATGGAAGACATGTATTTGATACCATTCCACCCAACTCCGCTCCAGACATTACCACGAGCCGGTCCTTCCCAATTGAGGTGTCACCAACCTCCTGTGATCCACATCCATATCAACACAGAGATTGTTTTATCATACCTCTGTTTTCCTACCTGTTTGTACTGCCTTGCCAATTCATTGTAACACCAAACAGACAGACTAAAGGATCTGACAGGGCAGCAAAGATCTAGGACGAGAATATACTATTTTCCTTCGAGAGTGACTGAATATCTTTTGTCATTGCAGTTTGGTTTTGTTTCATGGACCATGGTTAGACTGTGGGGTAGTGAGTCTGGCGACAGTACATTTCTTCTTTTGCCCAAGTGGCTTGAGAACTGACAGACAAGCCCCAGAGTATCAGGACTGAAGGAAGCTAAGCTGTCTTTTCTAAGGAAGGAACAGGTCCTAGACTAATCCTCTATGGAGCCTGTCGTCTATATAGACCCTGTGTGTGTGTGTGTGTGTGTGTGTGTGTGTGTGTGTGTGTGTGTGTGTGTGTGTGTGTGTGTGTGTGTGCGTGCGTGCGTGCGTGCGTGCGTGCGTG